>NW_027077474.1:0-58000 GCF_963924675.1 Phocoena phocoena
GCTGGGCACAAAACCGCAGGATTGCTTCAGGCCCTAATCTGTTTCCAGCAGGGCACACTGAGCCTTTGTTTAATTCCTCTTCCTGTTGGGCAATGAGCGTTACATTTGCCCGTGCAGACACCTACAGCTAGTCTCTCATTGGTTCTCCCTATTCCTGTTCATCTTGCACAGAAATGGCAAGCTGTGCCAAACAGGAGGTTAAAGGCACTGACTCTCCAAGCGGGGAGAGTGTTAGTAAAGCATCTGGAATGGTGAACCCGAGGACCAGGATACGAAAACTGAGATGCATTTTAAATCGTTTCCCAATCACACGGTGGACGATACTCTGGGTTTCCCATGCATGTTTTAGCTGGAGGAAGTATGCCTTGAACCTGGAGAGTTGGGACCCATGGAATGGGTACCATGCAGTATGACTTCAAAGGGTCTGCAGTTGTTCACCGAAACTCACCAATGCTAGCAGCCTGAAGTGTCCAGCCATACGACTCAACCAGCTGTGTGTGTAGATGTGGTCAATCCCAGTTGCATCACATGCCCTGAGTGAATTATTTAAGAATTGCTCTCTATTTCACTGTCTTTGTGTTTTGTTTTCGAAATTTATTTTGATAATGGGATTTATCGGATTTTCACTGCTGCATTTCCGCCGCTGTACACACGCTTGATTCTCTTACGGAGACATATATATCCATGGGTTTTAAGATTCTTCCTAGTCAGGTATATTCCTAGGCGTTGAATATGTGGTGTTGAGTCCATTTCGTTGAGCAATGAGTAGGTCTTGTCTATTACATATTTGGCTTATGGAATGTTATCTGTGCTAATTTCAGTCTCTGGTTTTATGCAGCACCCCAACGCACCTTTCCCCATAAGCAAGCACTTGTTGGTTTTCTAAATTTGAGACCCTGTTCTGTTTTGTAATTCAGTTCATGTGCAGTCAAGTTTACATTCCGTGTATTAGTGATATCTTATGATGTTTCTTTTTCTGTGTGACGTAGTTCACGTAGAATCACCGTACCTGCATCCACTTACTATGCCGCTACGGGCCTGATGACACAGATTTCATTGCTGAGTGATATTGCATTGCACGTACGTGCCACAACTTCTTTATCCATTTTTTGCTTTCTGGGATATTTTCCTGATACTGTAGACGAGCTTCTTGTGAACACAGCCGTCCCAAATATTGGGGTGGCTGTCTGTTTTTGATTTTAATTTCCGTAAGCTATACGACCATACGTGGAAGTGCCATAGGCTGTGTTGCTTTGTTTCTTACGTGTTTCAGGAAACACCATACACTTCTCCAGGGTGGCTGCTGGCAATTTACATCCTGCCAATCAGCATAACAAGGCTCCCTGTTCTCCATATCCTGTCCTACCTTTCTGGATTTTACACTTTTTTCAGATTGCCCTTTTGCCCGTGGGGGCAGTGAGATTTCATTGTAGGGCAGATTTCCTTTACAGGCTTGCTTTGTTGGCCAAAAAGGGCGTATGCGTTTTTTCCTGAATATATTCAGGAAATATATTCAGGAAAAAACGCATACGACCTTTTTGGCCAAGTGCATCATTGTTGACGTTGTGCCTCTTTTCCTATGCTTTCAGGGCAATTCCAGTCTACCCCCTGCAATCGTTTTCCTGAAATTCAGCCCCGCTTTCAAGTCCCCTTCGCAGGCTTACTTCAATATATTTTTGGAGGATAGCTGTCATTTATAACACTGCAGGTTTGTGAAGTACAGTGCCCCTGAGCTCCTTTCTTCAACTCGCTTTCTTGTGAGCTGGGCACAAAACCGCAGGATTGCTTCAGGCCCTAATCTGTTTCCAGCAGGGCACACTGATCCTTTGTTTAATTCCTGGTGGGCAATGAGCGTTACATTTGCCCGTGCAGACACCTACAGCTAGTCTCTCATTGGTTCTCCCTATTCATGTTCATCTTGCAGAGAAATGGCAAGCTGTGCCAAACAGGAGGTTAAAGGCACTGACTCTCCAAGCGGGGAGAGTGTTAGTAAAGCATCTGGAATGGTGAACCCGAGGACCAGGATACGAAAACTGAGATGCATTTTAAATCGTTTCCCAATCACACGGTGGACGATACTCTGGGTTTCCCATGCATGTTTTAGCTGGAGGAAGAATGCCTTGAACCTGGAGAGTTGGGACCCATGGATTGGGTACCATGCAGTATGACTTCAAAGGGTCTGCATTTGCTCACCGAAACTCACCAATGCTATCAGCCTGAAGTGTCCAGCCTTATGTCTCAACCAGCTCTGGGTGTAGATGTGGTCAATCCCTGTTGCATCACATGCCCTGAGTGAATTATTTAAGAATTGCTCTCTATTTCACTGTCTTTGTGTTTTGTTTTCGAAATTTATTTTGATAATGGGATTTATCGGATTTTCACTGCTGCGTTTATGCCGCTGTACACACGCTTGATTCTCTTACGGAGACATATAAATCCATGGGTTTTAAGATTCTTCCTAGTCAGGTATATTCCTAGGAGTTGAATATGTGGTGTTGAGTCCATTTCGTTGAGCAAGGAGTAGGCCTTGTCTATTACATATTTGGCTTATGGAAAGTTATCTGTGCTAATTTCAGTCTCTGGTTTTATGCAGCACCCCAACGCACCTTTCCCCATAAGCAAGCACTAGTTGGTTTTCTAAATTTGTGACCCTGTTCTGTTTTGTAATTCAGTTCATGTGTAGTCAAGTTTACATTCCGTGTATTAGTGATATCTTATGATGTTTCTTTTTCTGTGTGACGTAGTTCACGTAGAATCACCGTACCTGCATCCACTCACTATGCCGCTACGTGCCTGATGATACAGATTTCATTGCTGAGTGATATTGCATTGCACGTACGTGCCACAACTTCTTTATCCATTTTTTGCTTTCTGGGATATTTACCTGGTACTGTAGACGAGCTTCTTGGGAACACAGCCGTCCCAAATATTGGGGTGGCTGTCTGTTTTTGATTTTAATTTCCGTAAGCTATAGGACCATAAGTGGAAGTGCCATAGGCTGTGTTGCTTTGTTTCTTACGTGTTTCAGGAAACACCATACACTTCTCCAGGGTGGCTGCTGGCAATTTACATCCTGCCAATCAGCATAACAAGGCTCCCTGTTCTCCATATCCTGTCCTAACTTTCTGGATTTTACACTTTTTTCAGATGGCCCATTTACCCGGGGGGGGCAGTGAGATTTCATTGTAGTGCAGATTTCCTTTACAGGCTTGCTTGTTTGGCCAAATATATTCAGGAAAAAACGCATACGCCCTTTTTGGCCAAGTGCATCATTGTCGACGTTGTGCCTCTTTTCCTATGCTTTCAGGGCAATTCCAGTCTACCCCCTGCAATCGTTTTCCTGAAATTCAGCCCCGCTTTCAAGTCCCTTTCGCAGGCTTACTTCAATATATTTTTGGAGGATAGCTGTCATTTATAACTCTGCAGGTTTGTGAAGTACAGTGCCCCTGAGCTCCTTTCTTCAACTCGCTTTCTTGTGAGCTGGGCACAAAACCGCAGGAATGCTTCAGGCCCTAATCTGTTTCCAGCAGGGCACACTGAGCCTTTGTTTAATTCCTCCTCCTGGTGGGCAATGAGCGTTACATTTGCCCGTGCAGACACCTACAGCTAGTCTCTCATTGGTTCTCCCTATTCCTGTTCATCTTGCACAGAAATGGCAAGCTGTGCCAAACAGGAGGTTAAAGGCACTGACTCTCCAAGCGGGGAGAGTGTTAGTAAAGCATCTGGAATGGTGAACCCGAGGACCAGGATACGAAAACTGAGATGCATTTTAAATCGTTTCCCAATCACACGGTGGACGATACTCTGGGTTTCCCATGCATGTTTTAGCTGGAGGAAGAATGCCTTGAACCTGGAGAGTTGGGACCCATGGAATCGGTACCATGCAGTATGACTTCAAAGGGTCTGCATTTGCTCACCGAAACTCACCAGTGCTATCAGCCTGAAGTGTCCAGCCTTATGTCTCAACCAGCTCTGGGTGTAGATGTGGTCAATCCCGGTTGCATCACATGCCCTTAGTGAATTATTTAAGAATTGCTCTCTATTTCACTGTCTTTGTGTTTTGTTTTCGAAATTTATTTTGATAATGGGATTTATCGGATTTTCACTGCTGCGTTTCGGCCGCTGTACACACGCTTGATTCTCTTACGGAGACATATATATCCATGGGTTTTAAGATTCTTCCTAGTCAGGTATATTCCTAGGCGTTGAATATGTGGTGTTGGGTCCATTTCGTTGAGAAAGGAGTAGGTCTTGTCTATTACATATTTGGCTTATGGAAAGTTATCTGTGCTAATTTCAGTCTCTGGTTTTATGCAGCACCCCAAGGCACCTTTCCCCATAAGCAAGCACTAGTTGGTTTTCTAAATTTGAGACCCTGTTCTTTTTTGTAATTCAGTTCATGTGTAGTCAAGTTTACATTCCGTGTATTAGTGATATCTTATGATGTTTCTTTTTCTGTGTGACGTAGTTCACGTAGAATCACCGTACCTGCATCCACTCACTATGCCGCTACGGGCCTGATGACACAGATTTCATTGCTGAGTGATATTGCATTGTACGTACGTGCCACAACTTCTTTATCCATTTTTTGCTTTCTGGGATATTTACCTGATACTGTAGACGAGCTTCTTGTGAACACAGCCGTCCCAAATATTGGGGTGGCTGTCTGTTTTTGATTTTAATTTCCGTAAGCTATAGGACCATAAGTGGAAGTGCCATAGGCTGTGTTGCTTTGTTTCTTACGTGTTTCAGGAAACACCATACACTTCTCCAGGGTGGCTGCTGGCAATTTACATCCTGCCAATCAGCATAACAAGCTCCCTGTTCTCCATATCCTGTCCAACCTTTCTGGATTTTACACTTTTTTCAGATGGCCCTTTTGCCCGGGTGGGCAGTGAGATTTCATTGTAGTGCAGATATCCTTTACAGGCTTGCTTGGTTGGCCAAAAAGGGCGTATGCGTTTTTTCCTGAATATATTCAGGAAAAAACGCATACGCCCTTTTTGGCCAAGTGCATCATTGTCGACGTTGTGCCTCTTTTCCTATGCTTTCAGGGCAATTCCAGTCTACCCCCTGCAATCGTTTTCCTGAAATTCTGCCCCGCTTTCAAGTCCCCTTCGCAGGCTTACTTCAATATATTTTTGGAGGATAGCTGTCATTTATAACTCTGCAGGTTTGTGAAGTAGAGTGCCCCTGAGCTCCTTTCTTCAACTCGCTTTCTTGTGAGCTGGGCAGAAAACCGCAGGATTGCTTCAGGCCCTAATCTGTTTCCAGCAGGGCACACTGAGCCTTTGTTTAATTCCTCTTCCTGTTGGGCAATGAGCGTTACATTTGCCCGTGCAGACACCTACAGCTAGTCTCTCATTGGTTCTCCCTATTCCTGTTCATCTTGCACAGAAATGGCAAGCTGTGCCAAACAGGAGGTTAAAGGCACTGACTCTCCAAGCGGGGAGAGTGTTAGTAAAGCATCTGGAATGGTGAACCCGAGGACCAGGATACGAAAACTGAGATGCATTTTAAATCGTTTCCCAATCACACGGTGGACAATACTCTGGATTTCCCATGCATGTTTTAGCTACAGGAAGAATGCCTTGAACCTGGAGAGTTGGGACCCATGGAATGGGTACCATGCAGTATGACTTCAAAGGGTCTGCATTTGCTCACCGAAACTCACCAATGCTATCAGCCTGAAGTGTCCAGCCTTATGTCTCAACCAGCTCTGGGTGTAGATGTGGTCAATCCCGGTTGCATCACATGCCCTTAGTGAATTAGTTAAGAATTGCTCTCTATTTCACTGTCTTTGTGTTTTGTTTTCGAAATTTATTTTGATAATGGGATTTATCGGATTTTCACTGCTACGTTTCGGCCGCTGTACACACGCTTGATTCTCTTACGGAGACATATATATCCATGGGTTTTAAGATTCTTCCTAGTCAGGTATATTCCTAGGTGTTGAATATGTGGTGTTGGGTCCATTTCGTTGAGCAAGGAGTAGGTCATGTCTATTACATATTTGGCTTATGGAAAGTTATCTGTGCTAATTTCAGTCTCTGGTTTTATGCAGCACCCCAAGGCACCTTTCCCCATAAGCAAGCACTAGTTGGTTTTCTAAATTTGAGACCCTGTTCTTTTTTGTAATTCAGTTCATGTGTAGTCAAGTTTACATTCCGTGTATTAGTGATATCTTATGATGTTTCTTTTTCTGTGTGACGTAGTTCACGTAGAATCACCGTACCTGCATCCACTCACTATGCCGCTACGGGCCTGATGACACAGATTTCATTGCTGAGTGATATTGCATTGTACGTACGTGCCACAACTTCTTTATCCATTTTTTGCTTTCTGGGATATTTACCTGATACTGTAGACGAGCTTCTTGTGAACACAGCCGTCCCAAATATTGGGGTGGCTGTCTGTTTTTGATTTTAATTTCCGTAAGCTATAGGACCATAAGTGGAAGTGCCATAGGCTGTGTTGCTTTGTTTCTTACGTGTTTCAGGAAACACCATACACTTCTCCAGGGT
Source organism: Phocoena phocoena (assembly GCF_963924675.1). Classification (NCBI taxonomy): domain Eukaryota; kingdom Metazoa; phylum Chordata; class Mammalia; order Artiodactyla; family Phocoenidae; genus Phocoena; species Phocoena phocoena. Next base: position 6,525 of record NW_027077474.1, read on the forward strand.
GGCTGCTGGCAATTTACATCCTGCCAATCAGCATAACAAGGCTCCCTGTTCTCCATATCCTGTCCAACCTTTCTGGATTTTACACTTTTTTCAGATGGCCCTTTTGCCCGGGGGGGCAGTGAGATTTCATTGTAGTGCAGATATCCTTTACAGGCTTGCTTGGTTGGCCAAAAAGGGCGTATGCGTTTTTTCCTGAATATATTCAGGAAAAAACGCATACGCCCTTTTTGGCCAAGTGCATCATTGTCGACGTTGTGCCTCTTTTCCTATGCTTTCAGGGCAATTCCAGTCTACCCCCTGCAATCGTTTTCCTGAAATTCTGCCCCGCTTTCAAGTCCCCTTCGGAGGCTTACTTCAATATATTTTTGGAGGATAGCTGTCATTTATAACTCTGCAGGTTTGTGAAGTACAGTGCCCCTGAGCTCCTTTCTTCAACTCGCTTTCTTGTGAGCTGGGCAGAAAACCGCAGGATTGCTTCAGGCCCTAATCTGTTTCCAGCAGGGCACACTGAGCCTTTGTTTAATTCCTCTTCCTGTTGGGCAATGAGCGTTACATTTGCCCGTGCAGACACCTACAGCTAGTCTCTCACTGGTTCTCCCTATTCCTGTTCATCTTGCACAGAAATGGCAAGCTGTGCCAAACAGGAGGTTAAAGGCACTGACTCTCCAAGCGGGGAGAGTGTTAGTAAAGCATCTGGAATGGTGAACCCGAGGACCAGGATACGAAAACTGAGATGCATTTTAAATCGTTTCCCAATCACACGGTGGATGATACTCTGGGTTTCCCATGCATGTTTTAGCTGGAGGAAGAATCCCTTGAACCTGGAGAGTTGGGACCCATGGAATGGGTACCATGCAGTATGACTTCAAAGGGTCTGCAGTTGTTCACCGAAACTCACCAATGCTAGCAGCCTGAAGTGTCCAGCCTTATGACTCAACCAGCTGTGTGTGTAGATGTGGTCAATCCCGGTTGCATCACATGCCCTGAGTGAATTATTTAAGAATTGCTCTCTATTTCACTGTCTTTGTGTTTTGTTTTCGAAATTTATTTTGATAATGGGATTTATCGGATTTTCACTGCTGCATTTCCGCCGCTGTACACACGCTTGATTCTCTTACGGAGACATATATATCCATGGGTTTTAAGATTCTTCCTAGTCAGGTATATTCCTAGGCGTTGAATATGTGGTGTTGAGTCCATTTCGTTGAGCAAGGAGTAGGTCTTCTCTATTATATATTTGGCTTATGGAATGTTATCTGTGCTAATTTCAGTCTCTGGTTTTATGCAGCACCCCAACGCACCTTTCCCCATAAGCAAGCACTAGTTGGTTTTCTAAATTTGAGACCGTGTTCTGTTTTGTAATTCAGTTCATGTGTAGTCAAGTTTACATTCCGTGTATTAGTGATATCTTATGATGTTTCTTTTTCTGTGTGACGTAGTTCACGTAGAATCACCGTACCTGCATCCACTTACTATCCCGCTACGGGCCTGATGACACAGATTTCATTGCTGAGTGATATTGCATTGCACGTACGTGCCACAACTTCTTTATCCATTTTTTGCTTTCTGGGATATTTACCTGATACTGTAGACGAGCTTCTTGTGAACACAGCCGTCCCAAATATTGGGGTGGCTGTCTGTTTTTGATTTTAATTTCCGTAAGCTATAGGACCATAAGTGGAAGTGCCATAGGCTGTGTTGCTTTGTTTCTTACGTGTTTCAGGAAACACCATACACTTCTCCAGGGTGGCTGCTGGCAATTTACATCCTGCCAATCAGCATAACAAGGCTCCCTGTTCTCCATATCCTGTCCTACCTTTCTGGATTTTACACTTTTTTCAGATGGCCCTTTTGCCCGGGGGGCAGTGAGACTTCATTGTAGTGCAGATTTCCTTTACAGGCTTGCTTGGTTGGCCAAAAAGGGCGTATGCGTGTTTTCCTGAATATATTCAGGAAAAAACGCATACGCCCTTTTTGGCCAAGTGCATCATTTTCGACGTTCTGCCTCTTTTCCTATGCTTTCAGGGCAATTCCAGTCTACCCCCAGCAATCGTTTTCCTGAAATTCTGCCCCGCTTTCAAGTCCCCTTCGCAGGCTTACTTCAATATATTTTTGGAGGATAGCTGTCATTTATAACTCTGCAGGATTGTGAATTACAGTGCCCCTGAGCTCCTTTCTTCAACTCGCTTTCTTGTGAGCTGGGCACAAAACCGCAGGATTGCTTCAGGCCCTAATCTGTTTCCAGCAGGGCACACTGAGCCTTTGTTAATTCCTCTTCCTGGTGGGAAATGAGCGTTTCATTTGCCCGTGCAGACACCTATAGCTAGTCTGTCATTGGTTCTCCCTATTCCTGTTCATCTTGCACAGAATTTGCAAGCTGTGCCAAACAGGAGGTTAAAGGCACTGACTCTCCAAGCAGGGAGAGTGTTAGTAAAGCATCTGGAATGGTGAACACGAGGACCAGGATACGAAAACTGAGGTGCATTTTAAATCGTTTCCCAATCACACGGTGGACCGTACTGTGGGTTTCCCATGCATGTTTTAGCTAGAGGAAGAATCCCTAGAACCTGAAGAGTTGGGACCCATAGAATAGGTACCATGCAGTATGACTTCAAAGGATCTGCATTTGCTCACCGAAACTCACCAATGCTATCAGCCTGAAGTGTCCAGCCTTATGTCTCAACCAGCTCTGGGTGTAGATGTGGTCAATCCCGGTTGCATCACATGCCCTGAGTGAATTATTTAAGAATTGCTCTCTATTTCACTGTCTTTGTGTTTTGTTTTCGAAATTTATTTTGATAATGGGATTTATCGGATTTTCACTGCTGCATTTCGGCCGCTGTACACACGCTTGATTCTCTTACGGAGACATATATATCCATGGGTTTTAAGATTCTTCCTAGTCAGGTATATTCCTAGGCATTGAATATGTGGTGTTGGGTCCATTTCGTTGAGCAAGGAGTAGGTCTTGTCTATTACATATTTGGCTTATGGAAAGTTATCTGTGCTAATTTCAGTCTCTGGTTTTATGCAGCACCCCAAGGCTCCTTTCCCCATAAGCAAGCACTAGTTGGTTTTCTAAATTTGAGACCCTGTTCTGTTTTGTAATTCAGTTCATGTGTAGTCAAGTTTACATTCCGTGTATTAGTGATATCTTATGATGTTTCTTTTTCTGTGTGACGTAGTTCACGTAGAATCACCGTACCTGCATCCACTCACTATGCCGCTACGGGCCTGATGACACAGATTTCATTGCTGAGTGATATTGCATTGTACGTACGTGCCACAACTTCTTTATCCATTTTTTGCTTTCTGGGATATTTACCTGATACTGTAGACGAGCTTCTTGTGAACACAGCCGTCCCAAATATTGGGGTGGCTGTCTGTTTTTGATTTTAATTTCCGTAAGCTATAGGACCATAAGTGGAAGTGCCATAGGCTGTGTTGCTTTGTTTCTTACGTGTTTCAGGAAACACCATACACTTCTCCAGGGTGGCTGCTGGCAATTTACATCCTGCCAATCAGCATAACAAGGCTCCCTGTTCTCCATATCCTGTCCTACATTTCTGGATTTTACACTTTTTTCAGATGACCCTTTTGCCCGGGGGGGGGGGGGGAGTGAGACTTCATTGTAGTGCAGATTTCCTTTACAGGCTTGCTTGGTTGGCCAAAAAGGGCGTATGCGTTTTTTCCTGAATATATTCAGGAAAAAACGCATACGCCCTTTTTGGCCAAGTGCATCATTGTCGACGTTCTGCCTCTTTTCCTATGCTTTCAGGGCAATTCCAGTCTACCCCCTTCAATCGTTTTCCTGAAATTCTGCCCCGCTTTCAAGTCCCCTTCGCAGTCTTACTTCAATATAGTTTTGGAGGATAGCTGTCATTTATAACTCTGCAGGTTTGTGAATTACAGTGCCCCTGAGCTCCTTTCTTCAACTCGCTTTCTTGTGAGCTGGGCACAAAACCGCAGGATTGCTTCAGGCCCTAATCTGTTTCCAGCAGGGCACACTGAGCCTTTGGTTAATTCCTCTTCCTGGTGGGAAATGAGCGTTACATTTGCCCGTGCAGACACCTATAGCTAGTCTCTCATTGTTTCTCCCTATTCCTGTTCATCTTGCACAGAAATTGCAAGCTGTGCCAAACAGGAGGTTAAAGGCACTGACTCTCCAAGCAGGGAGAGTGTTAGTAAAGCATCTGGAATGGTGAACCCGAGGACCAGGGTACGAAAACTGAGATGCATTTTAAATCGTTTCCCAATCACACGGTGGACCATACTGTGGGTTTCCCATGCATGTTTTAGCTGGAGGAAGAATCCCTTGAACCTGAAGAGTTGGGACCCATGGAATAGGTACCATGCAGTATGACTTCAAAGGATCTGCATTTGCTCACCGAAACTCACAAATGCTATCAGCCTGTAGTGTCCAGCCTTATGTCTCAACCAGCTCTGGGTGTAGATGTGGTCAATCCCGGTTGCATCTCATGCCCTGAGTGAATTATTTAAGAATCGCTCTCTATTTCACTGTCTTTGTGTTTTGTTTTCGAAATTTATTTTGATAATGGGATTTATCGGATTTTCACTGCTGCGTTTCGGCCGCTGTACACATGCTGGATTCTCTTACGGAGACATATATATCCATGGGTTTTAAGATTCTTCCTAGTCAGGTATATTCCTAGGCGTTGAATATGTGGTGTTGGGTCCATTTCGTTGAGCAAGGAGTAGGTCTTGTCTATTACATATTTGGCTTATGGAAAGTTATCTGTGCTAATTTCAGTCTCTGGTTTTATGCAGCACCCCAACGCACCTTTCCCTATAAGCAAGCACTAGTTGGTTTTCTAAATTTGAGACCCTGTTCTGTTTTGTAATTCAGTTCATGTGTAGTCAAGTTTACATTCCGTGTATTAGTGATATCTTATGATGTTTCTTTTTCTGTGTGACGTAGTTCACGTAGAATCACCGTACCTGCATCCACTCACTATGCCGCTACGGGCCTGATGACACAGATTTCATTGCTGAGTGATATTGCATTGTACGTACGTGCCACAACTTCTTTATCCATTTTTTGCTTTCTGGGATATTTACCTGATACTGTAGACGAGCTTCTTGTGAACACAGCCGTCCCAAATATTGGGGTGGCTGTCTGTTTTTGATTTTAATTTCCGTAAGCTATAGGACCATAAGTGGAAGTGCCATAGGCTGTGTTGCTTTGTTTCTTACGTGTTTCAGGAAACACCATACACTTCTCCAGGGTGGCTGCTGGCAATTTACATCCTGCCAATCAGCATAACAAGGCTCCCTGTTCTCCATATCCTGTCCTACTTTTCTGGATTTTACACTTTTTTCCGATGGCCCTTTTGCCCGGGGGGCAGTGAGACTTCGTTGTGGTGCAGATTTCCTTTACAGGCTTGCTTGGTTGGCCAAAAAGGGCGTATGCGTTTTTTCCTGAATATATTCAGGAAAAAACGCATACGCCCTTTTTTGCCAAGTGCATCATTGTCGACGTTGTGCCTCTTTTCCTATGCTTTCAGGGCAATTCCAGTCTACCCCCCACAATCGTTTTCCTGAAATTCTGCCCCACTTTCAAGTCCCCTTTGCAGGCTTACTTCAATATACTTTTGGAAGATAGCTGTCATTTATAACTCTGCAGGTTTGTGAATTACATTGCCCCTGAGCTCCTTTCTTCAACTCGCTTTCTTGTGAGCTGGGCACAAAACCGCAGGATTGCTTCAGGCCCTAATCTGTTTCCAGCAGGGCACACTGAGCCGTTGTTTAATTCCTCTTCCTGGTGGGCAATGAGCATTACATTTGCCCGTGCAGACACCTACAGCTAGTCTCTCATTGGTTCTCCCTATTCCTGTTCATCTTGCACAGAAATTGCAAGCTGTGCCAAAGAGGAGGTTAAAGGCAGTGACTCTCCAAGCGGGGAGAGTGTTAGTAAAGCATCTGGAATGGTGAACCTGAGGACCAGGATATGAAAACTGAGATGCATTTTAAATCTTTTCCCAATCACACGGTGGACGATACTCTGGGTTTCCCATGCATATTTTAGCTGGAGGAAGAATGCCTTGAACCTGGAGAGTTGGGACCCATGGAATGGGTACCATGCAGTATGACTTCAAAGGGTCTGCATTTGCTCACCGAAACTCACCAATGCTATCAGCCTGAAGTGTCCAGCCTTATGTCTCAACCAGCTCTGGGTGTAGATGTGGTCAATCCCGGTTGCATCACATGCCCTGAGTGAATTATTTAAGAATTGCTCTCTATTTCACTGTCTTTGTGCTTTGTTTTCGAAATTTGATTTGAGAATGGGATTTATCGGATTTTCACTGCTGCGTTTCGGCCGCTGTACACACGCTTGATTCTCTTACGGAGACATATATATCCATGGGTTTTAAGATTCTTCCTAGTCAGGTATATTCCTAGGCGTTGAATATGTGGTGTTGGGTCCATTTCGTTGAGCAAGGAGTAGGTCTTTTCTATTACATATTTGGCTTATGGAAAGTTATCTGTGCTAATTTCAGTCTCTGGTTTTATGCAGCATCCCAAGGCGCCTTTCCCCATAAGCAAGCACTAGTTGGTTTTCTAAATTTGAGACCCTGTTCTGTTTTGTAATTCAGTTCATGTGTAGTCAAGTTTACATTCCGTGTATTAGTGATATCTTATGAAGTTTCTTTTTCTGTGTGACGTAGTTCACGTAGAATCACCGTACCTGCATCCACTCACTATACCGCTACGGGCCTGATGACACAGATTTCATTGCTGAGTTATATTGCATTGTACGTACGTGCCACAACTTCTTTATCCATTTTTTGCTTTCTGGGATATTTACCTGATACTGTAGACGAGCTTCTTGTGAACACAGCCGTCCCAAATATTGGGGTGGCTCTCTGTTTTTGATTTTAATTTCCCTAAGGAATAGGACCATAAGTGCAGTTGCCATAGGCTGTGTTGCTTTATTTCTTACGTGTTTCAGGAAACACCATACACTTCTCCAGGGTGGCTGCTGGCAATTTACATCCTGCCAATCAGCATAACAAGGCTCCCTCTTCTCCATATCCTGTCCTACCTTTCTGGATTTTACACTTTTTTCAGATGGCCCTTTTGCCCAGGGGGCAGTGAGACATCATTGTAGTAAAGATTTCCTTTACAGGCTTGCTTGGTTGGCCAAAAAGGGCGTATACGTTTTTTCCTGAATATATTCAGGAAAAAACGCATACGCCCTTTTTGGCCAAGTGCATCATTGTCGACGTTCTGCCTCTTTTCCTATGCTTTCTGGGCAATTCCAGTCTACCCCCTGCAATCGTTTTCCTGAAATTCTGCCCCGCTTTCAAGTCCCCTTTGCAGGCTTACTTCAATATATTTTTGGAGGATAGCTGTCATTTATAACTCTGCAGGTTTGTGAATTACAGTGCCCCTGAGCTCCTTTCTTCAACTCGCTTTCTTGTGAGCTGGGCACAAAACCGCAGGATTGCTTCAGGCCCTAATCTGTTTTCAGCAGGGCACGCTGAGCCTTTGTTTAATTCCTCTTCCTGGTCGGCAATGAGCGTTACATTTGACCGTGCAGACACCTACAGCTAGTCTCTCATTGGTTCTCCCTATTCCTGTTCATCTTGCACAGAAATTGCAAGCTGTGCCAAACAGGAGGTTAAAGGCACTGACTCTCCAAGCGGGGAGAGTGTTAGTAAAGCATCTGGAATGGTGAACCCGAGGACCAGGATACGAAAACTGAGATGCATTTTAAATCGTGTCCCAATCACACGGTGGACGATACTCTGGGTTTCCCATGCATGTTTTAACTGGAGGAAGAATGCCTTGAACCTGGAGAGTTGGGACCCATGGAATGGGTACCATGCAGTATGACTTCAAAGGGTCTGCATTTGCTCACCGAAACTCACCAATGCTATCAGCCTGAAGTGTCCAGCCTTATGTCTCAAACAGCTCTGGGTGTAGATGTGGTCAATCCCGGTTGCATCACATGCCCTGAGTGAATTAGTTAAGAATTGCTCTCTATTTCACTGTCTTTGTGTTTTGTTTTCGAAATTTATTTTGATAATGGGATTTATCGGATTTTCACTGCTGCGTTTCGGCCGCTGTACACACGCTTGATTCTCTTACGGAGACATATATATCCATGGGTTTTAAGATTCTTCCTAGTCAGATATATTCCTATGCGTTGAATATGTGGTGTTGAGTCCATTTCGTTGAGCAGGGAGTAGGTCTTGTCTATTACATATTTAGCTTATGGAATGTTATCTGTGCTAATTTCAGTCTCTGGTTTTATGCAGCACCCCAACGCACCTTTCCCCATAAGCAAGCACTAGTTGGTTTTCTAAATTTGAGACCCTGTTCTGTTTTGTAATTCAGTTCATGTGTAGTCAAGTTTACATTCCGTGTATTAGTGATATCTTATGATGTTTCTTTTTCTGTGTGACGTAGTTCACGTAGAATCACCGTACCTGCATCCACTTACTATGCCGCTACGGGCCTGATGACACAGATTTCATTGCTGAGTGATATTGCATTGAACGTACATGCCACAACATCTTTATCCATTTTTTGCTTTCTGGGATATTTACCTGGTACTGTAGACGAGCTTCTTGGGAACACAGCCGTCCCAAACTTTGGGGTGGCTCTCCGTTTTTGATTTTAATTTCCCTAAGCAATAGGACCATAATTGCAATTGCCATAGGCTGTGTTGCTTTATTTCTTACGTGTTTCAGGAAACACCATACACTTCTCCATGGTGGCTGTTCACAATTTACATCCTGCCAATCAGCATAACAAGGCTCCCTGTTCTCCATATCCTGTCCTATCTTTCTGGATTTTACACTTTTTTCGGATGGCCCGTTTGCCAGGGTGGGCAGTGAGATTTCATTGTAGTGCAGATTTCCTTTACAGGCTTGCTTGGTTCGCCAAAAAGGGCGTATGCGTTTTTTCCTGAATATATTCAGGAAAAAACGCATACGCACTTTTTGGCCAAGTGCATCATTGTCGACGTTGTGCCTCTTTTCCTATGCTTTCAGGGCAATTCCAGTCTACCCCCTGCAATCGTTTTCCTGAAATTCTGCCCCGCTTTCAAGTCCCCTTCGCAGGCTTACTTCAATATATTTTTGGAGGATAGCTGTCATTTATAACTCTGCAGGTTTGTGAAGTACAGTGCCCCTGAGCTCGTTTCTTCAACTCGCTTTCTTGTGAGCTGGGCACAAAACCGCAGGATTGCTTCAGGCCCTAATCTTTTTCCAGCAGGGCACACTGAGCCTTTGTTTAATTCCTCTTCCTGGTGGGCAATGAGCGTTACATTTGCCCGTGCAGACACCTACAGCTAGTCTCTCATTGGTTCTCCCTATTCCTGTTCATCTTGCACAGAAATTGCAAGCTGTGTGAAACAGGAGATTAAAGGCACTGACTCTCCAAGCAGGGAGAATGTTAGTAAATCATCTGGAATGGTGAACCCGAGGACCAGGATACGAAACCTGAGATGCATTTTAAATCGTTTCCCAATCACACGGTGGACCATACTGTCGGTTTCCTATGCATGTTTTAGCTGGAGGAAGAATCCCTTGAACCTGAAGAGTTGGGACCCATGGAATAGATACCATGCAGTATGACTTCAAAGTGTCTGCATTTGCTCACCGAAACTCACCAATGCTATTTGCCTGAAGTGTCCAGCCTTATGTCTCAATCAGCTCTGGGTGTAGATGTGGTCAATCCCAGTTGCATCACATGCCCTGAGTGAATTATTTAAGAATTGCTCTCTATTTCACTGTCTTTGTGTTTTGTTTTCGAAATTTATTTTGATAATGGGATTTATCGGATTTTCACTGCTGTGTATCGGCCGCTGTACACATGCTTGATTCTCTTACGGAGACATATATATCCATGGGTTTTAAGATTCTTCCTAGTCAGGTATATTCCTAGGCGTTGAATATGTGGTGTTGAGTCCATTTCGTTGAGCAAGGAGTAGGTCTTGTCTATTACATATTTGGCTTATGGAAAGTTATCTGTGCTAATTTCAGTCTCTGGTTTTATGCAGCATCCCAAGGCGCCTTTCCCCATAAGCAAGCACTAGTTGGTTTTCTAAATTTGAGACCCTGTTCTGTTTTGTAATTCAGTTCATGTGTAGTCAAGTTTACATTCCGTGTATTAGTGATATCTTATGAAGTTTCTTTTTCTGTGTGACGTAGTTCACGTAGAATCACCGTACCTGCATCCACTCACTATACCGCTACGGGCCTGATGACACAGATTTCATTGCTGAGTTATATTGCATTGTACGTACGTGCCACAACTTCTTTATCCATTTTTTGCTTTCTGGGATATTTACCTGATACTGTAGACGAGCTTCTTGTGAACACAGCCGTCCCAAATATTGGGGTGGCTCTCTGTTTTTGATTTTAATTTCCCTAAGGAATAGGACCATAAGTGCAGTTGCCATAGGCTGTGTTGCTTTATTTCTTACGTGTTTCAGGAAACACCATACACTTCTCCAGGGTGGCTGCTGGCAATTTACATCCTGCCAATCAGCATAACAAGGCTCCCTCTTCTCCATATCCTGTCCTACCTTTCTGGATTTTACACTTTTTTCAGATGGCCCTTTTGCCCAGGGGGCAGTGAGACATCATTGTAGTAAAGATTTCCTTTACAGGCTTGCTTGGTTGGCCAAAAAGGGCGTATACGTTTTTTCCTGAATATATTCAGGAAAAAACGCATACGCCCTTTTTGGCCAAGTGCATCATTGTCGACGTTCTGCCTCTTTTCCTATGCTTTCTGGGCAATTCCAGTCTACCCCCTGCAATCGTTTTCCTGAAATTCTGCCCCGCTTTCAAGTCCCCTTTGCAGGCTTACTTCAATATATTTTTGGAGGATAGCTGTCATTTATAACTCTGCAGGTTTGTGAATTACAGTGCCCCTGAGCTCCTTTCTTCAACTCGCTTTCTTGTGAGCTGGGCACAAAACCGCAGGATTGCTTCAGGCCCTAATCTGTTTTCAGCAGGGCACGCTGAGCCTTTGTTTAATTCCTCTTCCTGGTCGGCAATGAGCGTTACATTTGACCGTGCAGACACCTACAGCTAGTCTCTCATTGGTTCTCCCTATTCCTGTTCATCTTGCACAGAAATTGCAAGCTGTGCCAAACAGGAGGTTAAAGGCACTGACTCTCCAAGCGGGGAGAGTGTTAGTAAAGCATCTGGAATGGTGAACCCGAGGACCAGGATACGAAAACTGAGATGCATTTTAAATCGTGTCCCAATCACACGGTGGACGATACTCTGGGTTTCCCATGCATGTTTTAACTGGAGGAAGAATGCCTTGAACCTGGAGAGTTGGGACCCATGGAATGGGTACCATGCAGTATGACTTCAAAGGGTCTGCATTTGCTCACCGAAACTCACCAATGCTATCAGCCTGAAGTGTCCAGCCTTATGTCTCAAACAGCTCTGGGTGTAGATGTGGTCAATCCCGGTTGCATCACATGCCCTGAGTGAATTAGTTAAGAATTGCTCTCTATTTCACTGTCTTTGTGTTTTGTTTTCGAAATTTATTTTGATAATGGGATTTATCGGATTTTCACTGCTGCGTTTCGGCCGCTGTACACACGCTTGATTCTCTTACGGAGACATATATATCCATGGGTTTTAAGATTCTTCCTAGTCAGATATATTCCTATGCGTTGAATATGTGGTGTTGAGTCCATTTCGTTGAGCAGGGAGTAGGTCTTGTCTATTACATATTTAGCTTATGGAATGTTATCTGTGCTAATTTCAGTCTCTGGTTTTATGCAGCACCCCAACGCACCTTTCCCCATAAGCAAGCACTAGTTGGTTTTCTAAATTTGAGACCCTGTTCTGTTTTGTAATTCAGTTCATGTGTAGTCAAGTTTACATTCCGTGTATTAGTGATATCTTATGATGTTTCTTTTTCTGTGTGACGTAGTTCACGTAGAATCACCGTACCTGCATCCACTTACTATGCCGCTACGGGCCTGATGACACAGATTTCATTGCTGAGTGATATTGCATTGAACGTACATGCCACAACATCTTTATCCATTTTTTGCTTTCTGGGATATTTACCTGGTACTGTAGACGAGCTTCTTGGGAACACAGCCGTCCCAAACTTTGGGGTGGCTCTCCGTTTTTGATTTTAATTTCCCTAAGCAATAGGACCATAATTGCAATTGCCATAGGCTGTGTTGCTTTATTTCTTACGTGTTTCAGGAAACACCATACACTTCTCCATGGTGGCTGTTCACAATTTACATCCTGCCAATCAGCATAACAAGGCTCCCTGTTCTCCATATCCTGTCCTATCTTTCTGGATTTTACACTTTTTTCGGATGGCCCGTTTGCCAGGGTGGGCAGTGAGATTTCATTGTAGTGCAGATTTCCTTTACAGGCTTGCTTGGTTCGCCAAAAAGGGCGTATGCGTTTTTTCCTGAATATATTCAGGAAAAAACGCATACGCACTTTTTGGCCAAGTGCATCATTGTCGACGTTGTGCCTCTTTTCCTATGCTTTCAGGGCAATTCCAGTCTACCCCCTGCAATCGTTTTCCTGAAATTCTGCCCCGCTTTCAAGTCCCCTTCGCAGGCTTACTTCAATATATTTTTGGAGGATAGCTGTCATTTATAACTCTGCAGGTTTGTGAAGTACAGTGCCCCTGAGCTCGTTTCTTCAACTCGCTTTCTTGTGAGCTGGGCACAAAACCGCAGGATTGCTTCAGGCCCTAATCTTTTTCCAGCAGGGCACACTGAGCCTTTGTTTAATTCCTCTTCCTGGTGGGCAATGAGCGTTACATTTGCCCGTGCAGACACCTACAGCTAGTCTCTCATTGGTTCTCCCTATTCCTGTTCATCTTGCACAGAAATTGCAAGCTGTGTGAAACAGGAGATTAAAGGCACTGACTCTCCAAGCAGGGAGAATGTTAGTAAATCATCTGGAATGGTGAACCCGAGGACCAGGATACGAAACCTGAGATGCATTTTAAATCGTTTCCCAATCACACGGTGGACCATACTGTCGGTTTCCTATGCATGTTTTAGCTGGAGGAAGAATCCCTTGAACCTGAAGAGTTGGGACCCATGGAATAGATACCATGCAGTATGACTTCAAAGTGTCTGCATTTGCTCACCGAAACTCACCAATGCTATTTGCCTGAAGTGTCCAGCCTTATGTCTCAATCAGCTCTGGGTGTAGATGTGGTCAATCCCAGTTGCATCACATGCCCTGAGTGAATTATTTAAGAATTGCTCTCTATTTCACTGTCTTTGTGTTTTGTTTTCGAAATTTATTTTGATAATGGGATTTATCGGATTTTCACTGCTGTGTATCGGCCGCTGTACACATGCTTGATTCTCTTACGGAGACATATATATCCATGGGTTTTAAGATTCTTCCTAGTCAGGTATATTCCTAGGCGTTGAATATGTGGTGTTGAGTCCATTTCGTTGAGCAAGGAGTAGGTCTTGTCTATTACATATTTGGCTTATGGAAAGTTATCTGTGCTAATTTCAGTCTCTGGTTTTATGCAGCACCCCAAGGCACCTTTCCCCATAAGCAAGCACTAGTTGGTTTTCTAAATTTGAGACCCTGTTCTGTTTTGTAATTCAGTTCATGTGTAGGCAAGTTTACATTCCGTGTATTAGTGATATCTTATGATGTTTCTTTTTCTGTGTGACGTAATTCACGTAGAATCACCGTACCTGCATCCACTCACTATGCCGCTACGGGCCTGATGACACAGATTTCATTGTTGAGTGATATTGCATTGTACGTACGTGCCACAACTTCTTTATCCATTTTTTGCTTTCTGGGATATTTACCTGATACTGTAGACGAGCTTCTTGTGAACACAGCCGTCCCAAATATTGGGGTGGCTGTCTGTTTTTGATTTTAATTTCCGTAAGCTATAGGACCATAAGTGGAAGTGCAATAGGCTGTGTTGCTTTGTTTCTTACGTGTTTCAGGAAACACCATACACTTCTCCAGGGTGGCTGCCGGCAATTTACATCCTGCCAATCAGCATAACAAGGCTCCCTCTTCTCCATATCCTGTCCTACATTTCTGGATTTTACACTTTTTTCACATGGCCCTTTTGCCCGGGGGGCAGTGAGACTTCATTGTAGTGCAGATTTCCTTTACAGGCTTGCTTGGTTGGCCAAAAAGTGCGTACGCGTTTTTTCCTGAATATATTCAGGAAAAAACGCATACGCACTTTCTGGCCAAGTGCATCATTGTCGACGTTGTGCCTCTTTTCTTATGCTTTCAGGGCAATTCCAGTCTACCCCCTGCAATCGTTTTCCTGAAATTCTGCCCCGCTTTCAAGTCCCCTTCGCAGGCTTACTTCAATATATTTTTGGAGGAATGCTGTCATTTATAACTCTGCAGGTTTGTGAATTACAGTGCCCCTGAGCTCCTGTCTTCAACTCGCTTTCTTGTGAGCTGGGCACAAAACCGCAGGATTGCTTCAGGCCCTAATCTGTTTCCGGCAGGGCATGCTAAGCCTTTGGTTAATTCCTCTTCCTGGTGGGCAATGAGCGTTACATTTGCCCGTGCAGACACCTACAGCTAGTCTCTCATTGGTTCTCCCTATTCCTGTTCATCTTGCAGAGAAATTGCAAGCTGTGCCAAAGAGGAGGTTAAAGGCACTGACTCTCCAAGCGGGGAGAGTGTTAGTAAAGCATCTGGAATGGTGAACCCGAGGACCAGGATACGAAAACTGAGATGCATTTTAAATCGTTTCCCAATCACACGGTGGACAATACTCTGGGTTTCCCATGCATATTTTAGCTGGAGGAATAATGCCTTGAACCTGGAGAGTTGGGACCCATGGAATGGGTACCATGCAGTATGACTTCAAAGGGTCTGCATTTGCTCACCGAAACTCACCAATGCTATCAGCCTGAAGTGTCCAGCCTTATGTCTCAACCAGCTCTGGGTGTAGATGTGGTCAATCCCGGTTGCATCACATGCCCTGAGTGAATTATTTAAGAATTGCTCTCTATTTCACTGTCTTTGTGTTTTGTTTTCGAAATTTATTTTGATAATGGGATTTATCGGATTTTCACTGCTGCATTTCGGCCGCTGTACACACGCTTGATTCTCTTACGGAGACATATATATCCATGGGTTTTAAGATTCTTCCTAGTCAGGTATATTCCTAGGCATTGAATATGTGGTGTTGGGTCCATTTCGTTGAGCAAGGAGTAGGTCTTGTCTATTACATATTTGGCTTATGGAAAGTTATCTGTGCTAATTTCAGTCTCTGGTTTTATGCAGCACCCCAAGGCTCCTTTCCCCATAAGCAAGCACTAGTTGGTTTTCTAAATTTGAGACCCTGTTCTGTTTTGTAATTCAGTTCATGTGTAGTCAAGTTTACATTCCGTGTATTAGTGATATCTTATGATGTTTCTTTTTCTGTGTGACGTAGTTCACGTAGAATCACCGTACCTGCATCCACTCACTATGCCGCTACGGGCCTGATGACACAGATTTCATTGCTGAGTGATATTGCATTGTACGTACGTGCCACAACTTCTTTATCCATTTTTTGCTTTCTGGGATATTTACCTGATACTGTAGACGAGCTTCTTGTGAACACAGCCGTCCCAAATATTGGGGTGGCTGTCTGTTTTTGATTTTAATTTCCGTAAGCTATAGGACCATAAGTGGAAGTGCCATAGGCTGTGTTGCTTTGTTTCTTACGTGTTTCAGGAAACACCATACACTTCTCCAGGGTGGCTGCTGGCAATTTACATCCTGCCAATCAGCATAACAAGGCTCCCTGTTCTCCATATCCTGTCCTACATTTCTGGATTTTACACTTTTTTCAGATGACCCTTTTGCCCGGGGGGGGGGGGGGGGAGTGAGACTTCATTGTAGTGCAGATTTCCTTTACAGGCTTGCTTGGTTGGCCAAAAAGGGCGTATGCGTTTTTTCCTGAATATATTCAGGAAAAAACGCATACGCCCTTTTTGGCCAAGTGCATCATTGTCGACGTTCTGCCTCTTTTCCTATGCTTTCAGGGCAATTCCAGTCTACCCCCTTCAATCGTTTTCCTGAAATTCTGCCCCGCTTTCAAGTCCCCTTCGCAGTCTTACTTCAATATAGTTTTGGAGGATAGCTGTCATTTATAACTCTGCAGGTTTGTGAATTACAGTGCCCCTGAGCTCCTTTCTTCAACTCGCTTTCTTGTGAGCTGGGCACAAAACCGCAGGATTGCTTCAGGCCCTAATCTGTTTCCAGCAGGGCACACTGAGCCTTTGGTTAATTCCTCTTCCTGGTGGGAAATGAGCGTTACATTTGCCCGTGCAGACACCTATAGCTAGTCTCTCATTGTTTCTCCCTATTCCTGTTCATCTTGCACAGAAATTGCAAGCTGTGCCAAACAGGAGGTTAAAGGCACTGACTCTCCAAGCAGGGAGAGTGTTAGTAAAGCATCTGGAATGGTGAACCCGAGGACCAGGGTACGAAAACTGAGATGCATTTTAAATCGTTTCCCAATCACACGGTGGACCATACTGTGGGTTTCCCATGCATGTTTTAGCTGGAGGAAGAATCCCTTGAACCTGAAGAGTTGGGACCCATGGAATAGGTACCATGCAGTATGACTTCAAAGGATCTGCATTTGCTCACCGAAACTCACAAATGCTATCAGCCTGTAGTGTCCAGCCTTATGTCTCAACCAGCTCTGGGTGTAGATGTGGTCAATCCCGGTTGCATCTCATGCCCTGAGTGAATTATTTAAGAATCGCTCTCTATTTCACTGTCTTTGTGTTTTGTTTTCGAAATTTATTTTGATAATGGGATTTATCGGATTTTCACTGCTGCGTTTCGGCCGCTGTACACATGCTGGATTCTCTTACGGAGACATATATATCCATGGGTTTTAAGATTCTTCCTAGTCAGGTATATTCCTAGGCGTTGAATATGTGGTGTTGGGTCCATTTCGTTGAGCAAGGAGTAGGTCTTGTCTATTACATATTTGGCTTATGGAAAGTTATCTGTGCTAATTTCAGTCTCTGGTTTTATGCAGCACCCCAACGCACCTTTCCCTATAAGCAAGCACTAGTTGGTTTTCTAAATTTGAGACCCTGTTCTGTTTTGTAATTCAGTTCATGTGTAGTCAAGTTTACATTCCGTGTATTAGTGATATCTTATGATGTTTCTTTTTCTGTGTGACGTAGTTCACGTAGAATCACCGTACCTGCATCCACTCACTATGCCGCTACGGGCCTGATGACACAGATTTCATTGCTGAGTGATATTGCATTGTACGTACGTGCCACAACTTCTTTATCCATTTTTTGCTTTCTGGGATATTTACCTGATACTGTAGACGAGCTTCTTGTGAACACAGCCGTCCCAAATATTGGGGTGGCTGTCTGTTTTTGATTTTAATTTCCGTAAGCTATAGGACCATAAGTGGAAGTGCCATAGGCTGTGTTGCTTTGTTTCTTACGTGTTTCAGGAAACACCATACACTTCTCCAGGGTGGCTGCTGGCAATTTACATCCTGCCAATCAGCATAACAAGGCTCCCTGTTCTCCATATCCTGTCCTACTTTTCTGGATTTTACACTTTTTTCCGATGGCCCTTTTGCCCGGGGGGCAGTGAGACTTCGTTGTGGTGCAGATTTCCTTTACAGGCTTGCTTGGTTGGCCAAAAAGGGCGTATGCGTTTTTTCCTGAATATATTCAGGAAAAAACGCATACGCCCTTTTTTGCCAAGTGCATCATTGTCGACGTTGTGCCTCTTTTCCTATGCTTTCAGGGCAATTCCAGTCTACCCCCCACAATCGTTTTCCTGAAATTCTGCCCCACTTTCAAGTCCCCTTTGCAGGCTTACTTCAATATACTTTTGGAAGATAGCTGTCATTTATAACTCTGCAGGTTTGTGAATTACATTGCCCCTGAGCTCCTTTCTTCAACTCGCTTTCTTGTGAGCTGGGCACAAAACCGCAGGATTGCTTCAGGCCCTAATCTGTTTCCAGCAGGGCACACTGAGCCGTTGTTTAATTCCTCTTCCTGGTGGGCAATGAGCATTACATTTGCCCGTGCAGACACCTACAGCTAGTCTCTCATTGGTTCTCCCTATTCCTGTTCATCTTGCACAGAAATTGCAAGCTGTGCCAAAGAGGAGGTTAAAGGCAGTGACTCTCCAAGCGGGGAGAGTGTTAGTAAAGCATCTGGAATGGTGAACCTGAGGACCAGGATATGAAAACTGAGATGCATTTTAAATCTTTTCCCAATCACACGGTGGACGATACTCTGGGTTTCCCATGCATATTTTAGCTGGAGGAAGAATGCCTTGAACCTGGAGAGTTGGGACCCATGGAATGGGTACCATGCAGTATGACTTCAAAGGGTCTGCATTTGCTCACCGAAACTCACCAATGCTATCAGCCTGAAGTGTCCAGCCTTATGTCTCAACCAGCTCTGGGTGTAGATGTGGTCAATCCCGGTTGCATCACATGCCCTGAGTGAATTATTTAAGAATTGCTCTCTATTTCACTGTCTTTGTGCTTTGTTTTCGAAATTTGATTTGAGAATGGGATTTATCGGATTTTCACTGCTGCGTTTCGGCCGCTGTACACACGCTTGATTCTCTTACGGAGACATATATATCCATGGGTTTTAAGATTCTTCCTAGTCAGGTATATTCCTAGGCGTTGAATATGTGGTGTTGGGTCCATTTCGTTGAGCAAGGAGTAGGTCTTTTCTATTACATATTTGGCTTATGGAAAGTTATCTGTGCTAATTTCAGTCTCTGGTTTTATGCAGCATCCCAAGGCGCCTTTCCCCATAAGCAAGCACTAGTTGGTTTTCTAAATTTGAGACCCTGTTCTGTTTTGTAATTCAGTTCATGTGTAGTCAAGTTTACATTCCGTGTATTAGTGATATCTTATGAAGTTTCTTTTTCTGTGTGACGTAGTTCACGTAAAATCACCGTACCTGCATCCACTCACTATACCGCTACGGGCCTGATGACACAGATTTCATTGCTGAGTTATATTGCATTGTACGTACGTGCCACAACTTCTTTATCCATTTTTTGCTTTCTGGGATATTTACCTGATACTGTAGACGAGCTTCTTGTGAACACAGCCGTCCCAAATATTGGGGTGGCTCTCTGTTTTTGATTTTAATTTCCCTAAGGAATAGGACCATAAGTGCAGTTGCCATAGGCTGTGTTGCTTTATTTCTTACGTGTTTCAGGAAACACCATACACTTCTCCAGGGTGGCTGCTGGCAATTTACATCCTGCCAATCAGCATAACAAGGCTCCCTCTTCTCCATATCCTGTCCTACCTTTCTGGATTTTACACTTTTTTCAGATGGCCCTTTTGCCCAGGGGGCAGTGAGACATCATTGTAGTAAAGATTTCCTTTACAGGCTTGCTTGGTTGGCCAAAAAGGGCGTATACGTTTTTTCCTGAATATATTCAGGAAAAAACGCATACGCCCTTTTTGGCCAAGTGCATCATTGTCGACGTTCTGCCTCTTTTCCTATGCTTTCTGGGCAATTCCAGTCTACCCCCTGCAATCGTTTTCCTGAAATTCTGCCCCGCTTTCAAGTCCCCTTTGCAGGCTTACTTCAATATATTTTTGGAGGATAGCTGTCATTTATAACTCTGCAGGTTTGTGAATTACAGTGCCCCTGAGCTCCTTTCTTCAACTCGCTTTCTTGTGAGCTGGGCACAAAACCGCAGGATTGCTTCAGGCCCTAATCTGTTTTCAGCAGGGCACGCTGAGCCTTTGTTTAATTCCTCTTCCTGGTCGGCAATGAGCGTTACATTTGACCGTGCAGACACCTACAGCTAGTCTCTCATTGGTTCTCCCTATTCCTGTTCATCTTGCACAGAAATTGCAAGCTGTGCCAAACAGGAGGTTAAAGGCACTGACTCTCCAAGCGGGGAGAGTGTTAGTAAAGCATCTGGAATGGTGAACCCGAGGACCAGGATACGAAAACTGAGATGCATTTTAAATCGTGTCCCAATCACACGGTGGACGATACTCTGGGTTTCCCATGCATGTTTTACCTGGAGGAAGAATGCCTTGAACCTGGAGAGTTGGGACCCATGGAATGGGTACCATGCAGTATGACTTCAAAGGGTCTGCATTTGCTCACCGAAACTCACCAATGCTATCAGCCTGAAGTGTCCAGCCTTATGTCTCAACCAGCTCTGGGTGTAGATGTGGTCAATCCCGGTTGCATCACATGCCCTGAGTGAATTAGTTAAGAATTGCTCTCTATTTCACTGTCTTTGTGTTTTGTTTTCGAAATTTATTTTGATAATGGGATTTATCGGATTTTCACTGCTGCGTTTCGGCCGCTGTACACACGCTTGATTCTCTTACGGAGACATATATATCCATGGGTTTTAAGATTCTTCCTAGTCAGATATATTCCTATGCGTTGAATATGTGGTGTTGAGTCCATTTCGTTGAGCAGGGAGTAGGTCTTGTCTATTACATATTTAGCTTATGGAATGTTATCTGTGCTAATTTCAGTCTCTGGTTTTATGCAGCACCCCAACGCACCTTTCCCCATAAGCAAGCACTAGTTGGTTTTCTAAATTTGAGACCCTGTTCTGTTTTGTAATTCAGTTCATGTGTAGTCAAGTTTACATTCCGTGTATTAGTGATATCTTATGATGTTTCTTTTTCTGTGTGACGTAGTTCACGTAGAATCACCGTACCTGCATCCACTTACTATGCCGCTACGGGCCTGATGACACAGATTTCATTGCTGAGTGATATTGCATTGAACGTACATGCCACAACATCTTTATCCATTTTTTGCTTTCTGGGATATTTACCTGGTACTGTAGACGAGCTTCTTGGGAACACAGCCGTCCCAAACTTTGGGGTGGCTCTCCGTTTTTGATTTTAATTTCCCTAAGCAATAGGACCATAATTGCAATTGCCATAGGCTGTGTTGCTTTATTTCTTACGTGTTTCAGGAAACACCATACACTTCTCCATGGTGGCTGTTCACAATTTACATCCTGCCAATCAGCATAACAAGGCTCCCTGTTCTCCATATCCTGTCCTATCTTTCTGGATTTTACACTTTTTTCGGATGGCCCGTTTGCCAGGGTGGGCAGTGAGATTTCATTGTAGTGCAGATTTCCTTTACAGGCTTGCTTGGTTCGCCAAAAAGGGCGTATGCGTTTTTTCCTGAATATATTCAGGAAAAAACGCATACGCACTTTTTGGCCAAGTGCATCATTGTCGACGTTGTGCCTCTTTTCCTATGCTTTCAGGGCAATTCCAGTCTACCCCCTGCAATCGTTTTCCTGAAATTCTGCCCCGCTTTCAAGTCCCCTTCGCAGGCTTACTTCAATATATTTTTGGAGGATAGCTGTCATTTATAACTCTGCAGGTTTGTGAAGTACAGTGCCCCTGAGCTCGTTTCTTCAACTCGCTTTCTTGTGAGCTGGGCACAAAACCGCAGGATTGCTTCAGGCCCTAATCTTTTTCCAGCAGGGCACACTGAGCCTTTGTTTAATTCCTCTTCCTGGTGGGCAATGAGCGTTACATTTGCCCGTGCAGACACCTACAGCTAGTCTCTCATTGGTTCTCCCTATTCCTGTTCATCTTGCACAGAAATTGCAAGCTGTGTGAAACAGGAGATTAAAGGCACTGACTCTCCAAGCAGGGAGAATGTTAGTAAATCATCTGGAATGGTGAACCCGAGGACCAGGATACGAAACCTGAGATGCATTTTAAATCGTTTCCCAATCACACGGTGGACCATACTGTCGGTTTCCTATGCATGTTTTAGCTGGAGGAAGAATCCCTTGAACCTGAAGAGTTGGGACCCATGGAATAGATACCATGCAGTATGACTTCAAAGTGTCTGCATTTGCTCACCGAAACTCACCAATGCTATTTGCCTGAAGTGTCCAGCCTTATGTCTCAATCAGCTCTGGGTGTAGATGTGGTCAATCCCAGTTGCATCACATGCCCTGAGTGAATTATTTAAGAATTGCTCTCTATTTCACTGTCTTTGTGTTTTGTTTTCGAAATTTATTTTGATAATGGGATTTATCGGATTTTCACTGCTGTGTATCGGCCGCTGTACACATGCTTGATTCTCTTACGGAGACATATATATCCATGGGTTTTAAGATTCTTCCTAGTCAGGTATATTCCTAGGCGTTGAATATGTGGTGTTGAGTCCATTTCGTTGAGCAAGGAGTAGGTCTTGTCTATTACATATTTGGCTTATGGAAAGTTATCTGTGCTAATTTCAGTCTCTGGTTTTATGCAGCACCCCAAGGCACCTTTCCCCATAAGCAAGCACTAGTTGGTTTTCTAAATTTGAGACCCTGTTCTGTTTTGTAATTCAGTTCATGTGTAGGCAAGTTTACATTCCGTGTATTAGTGATATCTTATGATGTTTCTTTTTCTGTGTGACGTAATTCACGTAGAATCACCGTACCTGCATCCACTGACTATGCCGCTACGGGCCTGATGACACAGATTTCATTGCTGAGTGATATTGCATTGCACGTACGTGCCACAACTTCTTTATCCATTTTTTGCTTTCTGGGATATTTACCTGATACTGTAGACGAGCTTCTTGTGAACACAGCCGTCCCAAATATTGGGGTGGCTGTCTGTTTTTGATTTTAATTTCCGTAAGCTATAGGACCATAATTGGAAGTGCCATAGGCTGTGTTGCTTTGTTTCTTACGTGTTTCAGGAAACACCATACACTTTTCCAGGGTGGCTGCTGGCAATTTACATCCTGCCAATCAGCATAACAAGGCTCCCTGTTCTCCATATCCTGTCCTACCTTTCTGGATTTTACACTTTTTTCAGACGGTCCTTTGCCCGGGGGGCAGTGAGACTTCATTGTAGTGCAGGTTTCCTTTATAGGCTTGCTTGGTTGGCCAAAAAGGGCGTATGCGTTTTTTCCTGAATATATTCAGGAAAAAACGCATACGCCCTTTTTGGCCAAGTGCATCATTGTCGACGTTCTGCCTCTTTTCCTATGCTTTCAGAGCAATTCCAGTCTACCCCCTGCAATCGTTTTCCTGAAATTCTGCCCCGCTTTCAAGTCCCCTTCGCAGGTTTACTTCAATATATTTTTGGAGGATAGCTGTCATTTATAACTCTGCAGGTTTGTGAATTACAGTGCCCCTGAGCTCCTTTCTTCAACTCGCTTTCTTGTGAGCTGGGCACAAAACCGCAGGATTGCTTCAGGCCCTAATCTGTTTTCAGCAGGGCACGCTGAGCCTTTGTTTAATTCCTCTTCCTGGTGGGCAATGAGCGTTACATTTGCCCGTGCATACACCTACAGCTAGTCTCTCATTGGTTCTCCCTATTCCTGTTCATCTTGCACAGAAATTGCAAGCTGTGCCAAACAGGAGGTTAAAGGCAGTGACTCTCCAAGCGGGGAGAGTGTTAGTAAAGCATCTGGAATGGTGAACCCGAGGACCAGGATACGAAAACTGAGATGCATTTTAAATCGTTTCCCAATCACACGGTGGACGATACTCTGGGTTTCCCATGCATGTTTTAGCTGGAGGAAGAATGCCTTGAACCTGGAGAGTTGGGACCCATGGATTGGGTACCATGCAGTATGACTTCAAAGGGTCTGCATTTGCTCACCGAAACTCACCAATGCTATCAGCCTGAAGTGTCCAGCCTTATGTCTCAACCAGCTCTGGGTGTAGATGTGGTCAATCCCTGTTGCATCACATGCCCTGAGTGAATTATTTAAGAATTGCTCTCTATTTCACTGTCTTTGTGTTTTGTTTTCGAAATTTATTTTGATAATGGGATTTATCGGATTTTCACTGCTGCGTTTATGCCGCTGTACACACGCTTGATTCTCTTACGGAGACATATAAATCCATGGGTTTTAAGATTCTTCCTAGTCAGGTATATTCCTAGGAGTTGAATATGTGGTGTTGAGTCCATTTCGTTGAGCAAGGAGTAGGCCTTGTCTATTACATATTTGGCTTATGGAATGTTATCTGTGCTAATTTCAGTCTCTGGTTTTATGCAGCACCCCAACGCACCTTTCCCCATAAGCAAGCACTAGTTGGTTTTCTAAATTTGTGACCCTGTTCTGTTTTGTAATTCAGTTCATGTGTAGTCAAGTTTACATTCCGTGTATTAGTGATATCTTATGATGTTTCTTTTTCTGTGTGACGTAGTTCACGTAGAATCACCGTACCTGCATCCACTCACTATGCCGCTACGTGCCTGATGATACAGATTTCATTGCTGAGTGATATTGCATTGCACGTACGTGCCACAACTTCTTTATCCATTTTTTGCTTTCTGGGATATTTACCTGGTACTGTAGACGAGCTTCTTGGGAACACAGCCGTCCCAAATATTGGGGTGGCTGTCTGTTTTTGATTTTAATTTCCGTAAGCTATAGGACCATAAGTGGAAGTGCCATAGGCTGTGTTGCTTTGTTTCTTACGTGTTTCAGGAAACACCATACACTTCTCCAGGGTGGCTGCTGGCAATTTACATCCTGCCAATCAGCATAACATGGCTCCCTGTTCTCCATATCCTGTCCTAACTTTCTGGATTTTACACTTTTTTCAGATGGCCCTTTTGCCCGGGGGGGCAGTGAGATTTCATTGTAGTGCAGATTTCCTTTACAGGCTTGCTTGGTTGACCAAATATATTCAGGAAAAAACGCATACGCCCTTTTTGGCCAAGTGCATCATTGTCGACGTTGTGCCTCTTTTCCTATGCTTTCAGGGCAATTCCAGTCTACCCCCTGCAATCGTTTTCCTGAAATTCAGCCCCGCTTTCAAGTCCCTTTCGCAGGCTTACTTCAATATATTTTTGGAGGATAGCTGTCATTTATAACTCTGCAGGTTTGTGAAGTACAGTGCCCCTGAGCTCCTTTCTTCAACTCGCTTTCTTGTGAGCTGGGCACAAAACCGCAGGATTGCTTCAGGCCCTAATCTGTTTCCAGCAGGGCACACTGAGCCTTTGTTTAATTCCTCCTCCTGGTGGGCAATGAGCGTTACATTTGCCCGTGCAGACACCTACAGCTAGTCTCTCATTGGTTCTCCCTATTCCTGTTCATCTTGCACAGAAATGGCAAGCTGTGCCAAACAGGAGGTTAAAGGCACTGACTCTCCAAGCGGGGAGAGTGTTAGTAAAGCATCTGGAATGGTGAACCCGAGGACCAGGATACGAAAACTGAGATGCATTTTAAATCGTTTCCCAATCACACGGTGGACGATACTCTGGGTTTCCCATGCATGTTTTAGCTGGAGGAAGAATGCCTTGAACCTGGAGAGTTGGGACCCATGGAATCGGTACCATGCAGTATGACTTCAAAGGGTCTGCATTTGCTCACCGAAACTCACCAGTGCTATCAGCCTGAAGTGTCCAGCCTTATGTCTCAACCAGCTCTGGGTGTAGATGTGGTCAATCCCGGTTGCATCACATGCCCTGAGTGAATTATTTAAGAATTGCTCTCTATTTCACTGTCTTTGTGTTTTGTTTTCGAAATTTATTTTGATAATGGGATTTATCGGATTTTCACTGCTGCATTTCCGCCGCTGTACACATGCTTGATTCTCTTACGGAGACATATATATCCATGGGTTTTAAGATTCTTCCTAGTCAGGTATATTCCTAGGCGTTGAATATGTGGTGTTGAGTCCATTTCGTTGAGCAAGGAGTAGGTCTTGTCTATTACATATTTGGCTTATGGAATGTTATCTGTGCTAATTTCAGTCTCTGGTTTTATGCAGCACCCCAAGGCACCTTTCCCCATAAGCAAGCACTAGTTGGTTTTCTAAATTTGAGACCCTGTTCTGTTTTGTAATTCAGTTCATGTGTAGTCAAGTTTACATTCCGTGTATTAGTGATATCTTATGATGTTTCTTTTTCTGTGTGACGTAGTTCACGTAGAATCACCGTACCTGCATCCACTCACTATCCCGCTACGGGCCTGATGACACAGATTTCATTGCTGAGTGATATTGCATTGCAGGTACGTGCCACAACTTCTTTATCCATTTTTTGCTTTCTGGGATATTTACCTGATACTGTAGACGAGCTTCTTGTGAACACAGCCGTCCCAAATATTGGGGTGGCTGTCTGTTTTTGATTTTAATTTCCGTAAGCTATAGGACCATAAGTGGAAGTGCCATAGGCTGTGTTGCTTTGTTTCTTACGTGTTTCAGGAAACACCATACACTTCTCCAGGGTGGCTGCTGGCAATTTACATCCTGCCAATCAGCATAACAAGGCTCCCTGTTCTCCATATCCTGTCCTACCTTTCTGGATTTTACACTTTTTTCAGTTGGCCCTTTTGCCCGGGGGGGCAGTGAGATTTCATTGTAGTGCAGATTTCCTTTACAGGCTTGCTTGGTTGGCCAAATATATTCAGGAAAATACGCATACGCCCTTTTTGGCCAAGTGCATCATTGTCGACGTTGTGCCTCTTTTCCTATGCTTTCAGGGCAATTCCAGTCTACCCCCTGCAATCGTTTTCTTGAAATTCAGCCCCGCTTTCAAGTCCCCTTCGCAGGCTTACTTCAATATATTTTTGGAGGATAGCTGTCATTTATAACTCTGCAGGTTTGTGAAGTACAGTGCCCCTGAGCTCCTTTCTTCAACTCGCTTTCTTGTGAGCTGGGCACAAAACCGCAGGATTGCTTCAGGCCCTAATCTGTTTCCAGCAGGGCACACTGAGCCTTTGTTTAATTCCTCTTCCTGGTGGGCAATGAGCGTTACATTTGCCCGTGCAGACACCTACAGCTAGTCTCTCATTGGTTCTCCCTATTCTTGTTCATCTTGCACAGAAATGGCAAGCTGTGCCAAACACGAGGTTAAAGGCACTGACTCTCCAAGCGGGGAGAGTGTTAGTAAAGCATCTGGAACGGTGAACACGAGGACCAGGATACGAAAACTGAGATGCATTTTAAATCGTTTCCCAATCACACGGTGGACAATACTCTGGATTTCCCATGCATGTTTTAGCTAGAGGAAGAATGCCTTGAACCTGGAGAGTTGGGACCCATGGAATGGGTACCATGAAGTATGACTTCAAAGGGTCTGCATTTGCTCACCGAAACTCACCAATGCTATCAGCCTGAAGTGTCCAGCCTTATGTCTCAACCAGCTCTGGGTGTAGATGTGGTCAATCCCGGGTGCATCACATGCCCTTAGTGAATTAGTTAAGAATTGCTCTCTATTTCACTGTCTTTGTGTTTTGTTTTCGAAATTTATTTTGATAATGGGATTTATCGGATTTTCACTGCTGCGTTTCGGCCGCTGTACACACGCTTGATTCTCTTACGGAGACATATATATCCATGGGTTTTAAGATTCTTCCTAGTCAGGTATATTCCTAGGCGTTGAATATGTGGTGTTGGGTCCATTTCGTTGAGCAAGGAGTAGGTCTTGTCTATTACATATTTGGCTTATGGAAAGTTATCTGTGCTAATTTCAGTCTCTGGTTTTATGCAGCACCCCAAGGCACCTTTCCCCATAAGCAAGCACTAGTTGGTTTTCTAAATTTGAGACCCTGTTCTTTTTTGTAATTCAGTTCATGTGTAGTCAAGTTTACATTCCGTGTATTAGTGATATCTTATGATGTTTCTTTTTCTGTGTGACGTAGTTCACGTAGAATCACCGTACCTGCATCCACTCACTATGCCGCTACGGGCCTGATGACACAGATTTCATTGCTGAGTGATATTGCATTGTACGTACGTGCCACAACTTCTTTATCCATTTTTTGCTTTCTGGGATATTTACCTGATACTGTAGACGAGCTTCTTGTGAACACAGCCGTCCCAAATATTGGGGTGGCTGTCTGTTTTTGATTTTAATTTCCGTAAGCTATAGGACCATAAGTGGAAGTGCCATAGGCTGTGTTGCTTTGTTTCTTACGTGTTTCAGGAAACACCATACACTTCTCCAGGGTGGCTGCTGGCAATTTACATCCTGCCAATCAGCATAACAAGGCTCCCTGTTCTCCATATCCTGTCCAACCTTTCTGGATTTTACACTTTTTTCAGATGGCCCTTTTGCCCGGGTGGGCAGTGAGATTTCATTGTAGTGCAGATATCCTTTACAGGCTTGCTTGGTTGGCCAAAAAGGGCGTATGCGTTTTTTCCTGAATATATTCAGGAAAAAACGCATACGCCCTTTTTGGCCAAGTGCATCATTGTCGACGTTGTGCCTCTTTTCCTATGCTTTCAGGGCAATTCCAGTCTACCCCCAGCAATCGTTTTCCTGAAATTCTGCCCCGCTTTCAAGTCCCCTTCGCAGGCTTACTTCAATATATTTTTGGAGGATAGCTGTCATTTATAACTCTGCAGGTTTGTGAAGTAGAGTGCCCCTGAGCTCCTTTCTTCAACTCGCTTTCTTGTGAGCTGGGCAGAAAACCGCAGGATTGCTTCAGGCCCTAATCTGTTTCCAGCAGGGCACACTGAGCCTTTGTTTAATTCCTCTTCCTGTTGGGCAATGAGCGTTACATTTGCCCGTGCAGACACCTACAGCTAGTCTCTCATTGGTTCTCCCTATTCCTGTTCATCTTGCACAGAAATGGCAACCTGTGCCAAACAGGAGGTTAAAGGCACTGACTCTCCAAGCGGGGAGAGTGTTAGTAAAGCATCTGGAATGGTGAACCCGAGGACCAGGATACGAAAACTGAGATGCATTTTAAATCGTTTCCCAATCACACGGTGGACAATACTCTGGATTTCCCATGCATGTTTTAGCTAGAGGAAGAATGCCTTGAACCTGGAGAGTTGGGACCCATGGAATGGGTACCATGCAGTATGACTTCTAAGGGTCTGCATTTGCTCACCGAAACTCACCAATGCTATCAGCCTGAAGTGTCCAGCCTTATGTCTCAACCAGCTCTGGGTGTAGATGTGGTCAATCTCGGTTGCATCACATGCCCTTAGTGAATTAGTTAAGAATTGCTCTCTATTTCACTGTCTTTGTGTTTTGTTTTCGAAATTTATTTTGATAATGGGATTTATCGGATTTTCACTGCTGCGTTTCGGCCGCTGTACACACGCTTGATTCTCTTACGGAGACATATATATCCATGGGTTTTAAGATTCTTCCTAGTCAGGTATATTCCTAGGTGTTGAATATGTGGTGTTGGGTCCATTTCGTTGAGCAAGGAATAGGTCATGTCTATTACATATTTGGCTTATGGAAAGTTATCTGTGCTAATTTCAGTCTCTGGTTTTATGCAGCACCCCAAGGCACCTTTCCCCATAAGCAAGCACTAGTTGGTTTTCTAAATTTGAGACCCTGTTCTTTTTTGTAATTCAGTTCATGTGTAGTCAAGTTTACATTCCGTGTATTAGTGATATCTTATGATGTTTCTTTTTCTGTGTGACGTAGTTCACGTAGAATCACCGTACCTGCATCCACTCACTATGCCGCTACGGGCCTGATGACACAGATTTCATTGCTGAGTGATATTGCATTGTACGTACGTGCCACAACTTCTTTATCCATTTTTTGCTTTCTGGGATATTTACCTGATACTGTAGACGAGCTTCTTGTGAACACAGCCGTCCCAAATATTGGGGTGGCTGTCTGTTTTTGATTTTAATTTCCGTAAGCTATAGGACCATAAGTGGAAGTGCCATAGGCTGTGTTGCTTTGTTTCTTACGTGTTTCAGGAAACACCATACACTTCTCCAGGGTGGCTGCTGGCAATTTACATCCTGCCAATCAGCATAACAAGGCTCCCTGTTCTCCATATCCTGTCCTACCTTTCTGGATTTTACACTTTTTTCAGATGGCCCTTTTGCCCGGGGGGGCAGTGAGATTTCATTGTAGTGCAGATATCCTTTACAGGCTTGCTTGGTTGGCCAAAAAGGGCGTATGCGTTTTTTCCTGAATATATTCAGGAAAAAACGCATACGCCCTTTTTGGCCAAGTGCATCATTGTCGACGTTGTGCCTCTTTTCCTATGCTTTCAGGGCAATTCCAGTCTACCCCCTGCAATCGTTTTCCTGAAATTCTGCCCCGCTTTGAAGTCCCCTTCGGAGGCTTACTTCAATATATTTTTGGAGGATAGCTGTCATTTATAACTCTGCAGGTTTGTGAAGTACAGTGCCCCTGAGCTCCTTTCTTCAACTCGCTTTCTTGTGAGCTGGGCAGAAAACCGCAGGATTGCTTCAGGCCCTAATCTGTTTCCAGCAGGGCACACTGAGCCTTTGTTTAATTCCTCTTCCTGTTGGGCAATGAGCGTTACATTTGCCCGTGCAGACACCTACAGCTAGTCTCTCACTGGTTCTCCCTATTCCTGTTCATCTTGCACAGAAATGGCAAGCTGTGCCAAACAGGAGGTTAAAGGCACTGACTCTCCAAGCGGGGAGAGTGTTAGTAAAGCATCTGGAATGGTGAACCCGAGGACCAGGATACGAAAACTGAGATGCATTTTAAATCGTTTCCCAATCACACGGTGGATGATACTCTGGGTTTCCCATGCATGTTTTAGCTGGAGGAAGAATCCCTTGAACCTGGAGAGTTGGGACCCATGGAATGGGTACCATGCAGTATGACTTCAAAGGGTCTGCATTTGCTCACCGAAACTCACCAATGCTAGCAGCCTGAAGTGTCCAGCCTTATGACTCAACCAGCTGTGTGTGTAGATGTGGTCAATCCCGGTTGCATCACATGCCCTGAGTGAATTATTTAAGAATTGCTCTCTATTTCACTGTCTTTGTGTTTTGTTTTCGAAATTTATTTTGATAATGGGATTTATCGGATTTTCACTGCTGCATTTCCGCCGCTGTACACACGCTTGATTCTCTTACGGAGACATATATATCCATGGGTTTTAAGATTCTTCCTAGTCAGGTATATTCCTAGGCGTTGAATATGTGGTGTTGAGTCCATTTCGTTGAGCAAGGAGTAGGTCTTCTCTATTACATATTTGGCTTATGGAATGTTATCTGTGCTAATTTCAGTCTCTGGTTTTATGCAGCACCCCAACGCACCTTTCCCCATAAGCAAGCACTAGTTGGTTTTCTAAATTTGAGACCGTGTTCTGTTTTGTAATTCAGTTCATGTGTAGTCAAGTTTACATTCCGTGTATTAGTGATATCTTATGATGTTTCTTTTTCTGTGTGACGTAGTTCACGTAGAATCACCGTACCTGCATCCACTTACTATCCCACTACGGGCCTGATGACACAGATTTCATTGCTGAGTGATATTGCATTGCACGTACGTGCCACAACTTCTTTATCCATTTTTTGCTTTCTGGGATATTTACCTGATACTGTAGACGAGCTTCTTGTGAACACAGCCGTCCCAAATATTGGGGTGGCTGTCTGTTTTTGATTTTAATTTCCGTAAGCTATAGGACCATAATTGGAAGTGCCATAGGCTGTGTTGCTTTGTTTCTTACGTGTTTCAGGAAACACCATACACTTTTCCAGGGTGGCTGCTGGCAATTTACATCCTGCCAATCAGCATAACAAGGCTCCCTGTTCTCCATATCCTGTCCTACCTTTCTGGATTTTACACTTTTTTCAGACGGTCCTTTGCCCGGGGGGCAGTGAGACTTCATTGTAGTGCAGGTTTCCTTTATAGGCTTGCTTGGTTGGCCAAAAAGGGCGTATGCGTTTTTTCCTGAATATATTCAGGAAAAAACGCATACGCCCTTTTTGGCCAAGTGCATCATTGTCGACGTTCTGCCTCTTTTCCTATGCTTTCAGAGCAATTCCAGTCTACCCCCTGCAATCGTTTTCCTGAAATTCTGCCCCGCTTTCAAGTCCCCTTCGCAGGTTTACTTCAATATATTTTTGGAGGATAGCTGTCATTTATAACTCTGCAGGTTTGTGAATTACAGTGCCCCTGAGCTCCTTTCTTCAACTCGCTTTCTTGTGAGCTGGGCACAAAACCGCAGGATTGCTTCAGGCCCTAATCTGTTTTCAGCAGGGCACGCTGAGCCTTTGTTTAATTCCTCTTCCTGGTGGGCAATGAGCGTTACATTTGCCCGTGCATACACCTACAGCTAGTCTCTCATTGGTTCTCCCTATTCCTGTTCATCTTGCACAGAAATTGCAAGCTGTGCCAAACAGGAGGTTAAAGGCAGTGACTCTCCAAGCGGGGAGAGTGTTAGTAAAGCATCTGGAATGGTGAACCCGAGGACCAGGATACGAAAACTGAGATGCATTTTAAATCGTTTCCCAATCACACGGTGGACGATACTCTGGGTTTCCCATGCATGTTTTAGCTGGAGGAAGAATGCCTTGAACCTGGAGAGTTGGGACCCATGGATTGGGTACCATGCAGTATGACTTCAAAGGGTCTGCATTTGCTCACTGAAACTCACCAATGCTATCAGCCTGAAGTGTCCAGCCTTATGTCTCAACCAGCTCTGGGTGTAGATGTGGTCAATCCCTGTTGCATCACATGCCCTGAGTGAATTATTTAAGAATTGCTCTCTATTTCACTGTCTTTGTGTTTTGTTTTCGAAATTTATTTTGATAATGGGATTTATCGGATTTTCACTGCTGCGTTTATGCCGCTGTACACACGCTTGATTCTCTTACGGAGACATATAAATCCATGGGTTTTAAGATTCTTCCTAGTCAGGTATATTCCTAGGAGTTGAATATGTGGTGTTGAGTCCATTTCGTTGAGCAAGGAGTAGGCCTTGTCTATTACATATTTGGCTTATGGAATGTTATCTGTGCTAATTTCAGTCTCTGGTTTTATGCAGCACCCCAACGCACCTTTCCCCATAAGCAAGCACTAGTTGGTTTTCTAAATTTGTGACCCTGTTCTGTTTTGTAATTCAGTTCATGTGTAGTCAAGTTTACATTCCGTGTATTAGTGATATCTTATGATGTTTCTTTTTCTGTGTGACGTAGTTCACGTAGAATCACCGTACCTGCATCCACTCACTATGCCGCTACGTGCCTGATGATACAGATTTCATTGCTGAGTGATATTGCATTGCACGTACGTGCCACAACTTCTTTATCCATTTTTTGCTTTCTGGGATATTTACCTGGTACTGTAGACGAGCTTCTTGGGAACACAGCCGTCCCAAATATTGGGGTGGCTGTCTGTTTTTGATTTTAATTTCCGTAAGCTATAGGACCATAAGTGGAAGTGCCATAGGCTGTGTTGCTTTGTTTCTTACGTGTTTCAGGAAACACCATACACTTCTCCAGGGTGGCTGCTGGCAATTTACATCCTGCCAATCAGCATAACATGGCTCCCTGTTCTCCATATCCTGTCCTAACTTTCTGGATTTTACACTTTTTTCAGATGGCCCTTTTGCCCGGGGGGGCAGTGAGATTTCATTGTAGTGCAGATTTCCTTTACAGGCTTGCTTGGTTGACCAAATATATTCAGGAAAAAACGCATACGCCCTTTTTGGCCAAGTGCATCATTGTCGACGTTGTGCCTCTTTTCCTATGCTTTCAGGGCAATTCCAGTCTACCCCCTGCAATCGTTTTCCTGAAATTCAGCCCCGCTTTCAAGTCCCTTTCGCAGGCTTACTTCAATATATTTTTGGAGGATAGCTGTCATTTATAACTCTGCAGGTTTGTGAAGTACAGTGCCCCTGAGCTCCTTTCTTCAACTCGCTTTCTTGTGAGCTGGGCACAAAACCGCAGGATTGCTTCAGGCCCTAATCTGTTTCCAGCAGGGCACACTGAGCCTTTGTTTAATTCCTCCTCCTGGTGGGCAATGAGCGTTACATTTGCCCGTGCAGACACCTACAGCTAGTCTCTCATTGGTTCTCCCTATTCCTGTTCATCTTGCACAGAAATGGCAAGCTGTGCCAAACAGGAGGTTAAAGGCACTGACTCTCCAAGCGGGGAGAGTGTTAGTAAAGCATCTGGAATGGTGAACCCGAGGACCAGGATACGAAAACTGAGATGCATTTTAAATCGTTTCCCAATCACACGGTGGACGATACTCTGGGTTTCCCATGCATGTTTTAGCTGGAGGAAGAATGCCTTGAACCTGGAGAGTTGGGACCCATGGAATCGGTACCATGCAGTATGACTTCAAAGGGTCTGCATTTGCTCACCGAAACTCACCAGTGCTATCAGCCTGAAGTGTCCAGCCTTATGTCTCAACCAGCTCTGGGTGTAGATGTGGTCAATCCCGGTTGCATCACATGCCCTGAGTGAATTATTTAAGAATTGCTCTCTATTTCACTGTCTTTGTGTTTTGTTTTCGAAATTTATTTTGATAATGGGATTTATCGGATTTTCACTGCTGCATTTCCGCCGCTGTACACATGCTTGATTCTCTTACGGAGACATATATATCCATGGGTTTTAAGATTCTTCCTAGTCAGGTATATTCCTAGGCGTTGAATATGTGGTGTTGAGTCCATTTCGTTGAGCAAGGAGTAGGTCTTGTCTATTACATATTTGGCTTATGGAATGTTATCTGTGCTAATTTCAGTCTCTGGTTTTATGCAGCACCCCAAGGCACCTTTCCCCATAAGCAAGCACTAGTTGGTTTTCTAAATTTGAGACCCTGTTCTGTTTTGTAATTCAGTTCATGTGTAGTCAAGTTTACATTCCGTGTATTAGTGATATCTTATGATGTTTCTTTTTCTGTGTGACGTAGTTCACGTAGAATCACCGTACCTGCATCCACTCACTATCCCGCTACGGGCCTGATGACACAGATTTCATTGCTGAGTGATATTGCATTGCAGGTACGTGCCACAACTTCTTTATCCATTTTTTGCTTTCTGGGATATTTACCTGATACTGTAGACGAGCTTCTTGTGAACACAGCCGTCCCAAATATTGGGGTGGCTGTCTGTTTTTGATTTTAATTTCCGTAAGCTATAGGACCATAAGTGGAAGTGCCATAGGCTGTGTTGCTTTGTTTCTTACGTGTTTCAGGAAACACCATACACTTCTCCAGGGTGGCTGCTGGCAATTTACATCCTGCCAATCAGCATAACAAGGCTCCCTGTTCTCCATATCCTGTCCTACCTTTCTGGATTTTACACTTTTTTCAGTTGGCCCTTTTGCCCGGGGGGGCAGTGAGATTTCATTGTAGTGCAGATTTCCTTTACAGGCTTGCTTGGTTGGCCAAATATATTCAGGAAAATACGCATACGCCCTTTTTGGCCAAGTGCATCATTGTCGACGTTGTGCCTCTTTTCCTATGCTTTCAGGGCAATTCCAGTCTACCCCCTGCAATCGTTTTCTTGAAATTCAGCCCCGCTTTCAAGTCCCCTTCGCAGGCTTACTTCAATATATTTTTGGAGGATAGCTGTCATTTATAACTCTGCAGGTTTGTGAAGTACAGTGCCCCTGAGCTCCTTTCTTCAACTCGCTTTCTTGTGAGCTGGGCACAAAACCGCAGGATTGCTTCAGGCCCTAATCTGTTTCCAGCAGGGCACACTGAGCCTTTGTTTAATTCCTCTTCCTGGTGGGCAATGAGCGTTACATTTGCCCGTGCAGACACCTACAGCTAGTCTCTCATTGGTTCTCCCTATTCTTGTTCATCTTGCACAGAAATGGCAAGCTGTGCCAAACACGAGGTTAAAGGCACTGACTCTCCAAGCGGGGAGAGTGTTAGTAAAGCATCTGGAACGGTGAACACGAGGACCAGGATACGAAAACTGAGATGCATTTTAAATCGTTTCCCAATCACACGGTGGACAATACTCTGGATTTCCCATGCATGTTTTAGCTAGAGGAAGAATGCCTTGAACCTGGAGAGTTGGGACCCATGGAATGGGTACCATGAAGTATGACTTCAAAGGGTCTGCATTTGCTCACCGAAACTCACCAATGCTATCAGCCTGAAGTGTCCAGCCTTATGTCTCAACCAGCTCTGGGTGTAGATGTGGTCAATCCCGGGTGCATCACATGCCCTTAGTGAATTAGTTAAGAATTGCTCTCTATTTCACTGTCTTTGTGTTTTGTTTTCGAAATTTATTTTGATAATGGGATTTATCGGATTTTCACTGCTGCGTTTCGGCCGCTGTACACACGCTTGATTCTCTTACGGAGACATATATATCCATGGGTTTTAAGATTCTTCCTAGTCAGGTATATTCCTAGGCGTTGAATATGTGGTGTTGGGTCCATTTCGTTGAGCAAGGAGTAGGTCTTGTCTATTACATATTTGGCTTATGGAAAGTTATCTGTGCTAATTTCAGTCTCTGGTTTTATGCAGCACCCCAAGGCACCTTTCCCCATAAGCAAGCACTAGTTGGTTTTCTAAATTTGAGACCCTGTTCTTTTTTGTAATTCAG
This sequence comes from Phocoena phocoena, assembly GCF_963924675.1. Lineage (NCBI taxonomy): Eukaryota > Metazoa > Chordata > Mammalia > Artiodactyla > Phocoenidae > Phocoena > Phocoena phocoena. Next base: position 42,754 of record NW_027077474.1, read on the forward strand.
TTCATGTGTAGTCAAGTTTACATTCCGTGTATTAGTGATATCTTATGATGTTTCTTTTTCTGTGTGACGTAGTTCACGTAGAATCACCGTACCTGCATCCACTCACTATGCCGCTACGGGCCTGATGACACAGATTTCATTGCTGAGTGATATTGCATTGTACGTACGTGCCACAACTTCTTTATCCATTTTTTGCTTTCTGGGATATTTACCTGATACTGTAGACGAGCTTCTTGTGAACACAGCCGTCCCAAATATTGGGGTGGCTGTCTGTTTTTGATTTTAATTTCCGTAAGCTATAGGACCATAAGTGGAAGTGCCATAGGCTGTGTTGCTTTGTTTCTTACGTGTTTCAGGAAACACCATACACTTCTCCAGGGTGGCTGCTGGCAATTTACATCCTGCCAATCAGCATAACAAGGCTCCCTGTTCTCCATATCCTGTCCAACCTTTCTGGATTTTACACTTTTTTCAGATGGCCCTTTTGCCCGGGTGGGCAGTGAGATTTCATTGTAGTGCAGATATCCTTTACAGGCTTGCTTGGTTGGCCAAAAAGGGCGTATGCGTTTTTTCCTGAATATATTCAGGAAAAAACGCATACGCCCTTTTTGGCCAAGTGCATCATTGTCGACGTTGTGCCTCTTTTCCTATGCTTTCAGGGCAATTCCAGTCTACCCCCAGCAATCGTTTTCCTGAAATTCTGCCCCGCTTTCAAGTCCCCTTCGCAGGCTTACTTCAATATATTTTTGGAGGATAGCTGTCATTTATAACTCTGCAGGTTTGTGAAGTAGAGTGCCCCTGAGCTCCTTTCTTCAACTCGCTTTCTTGTGAGCTGGGCAGAAAACCGCAGGATTGCTTCAGGCCCTAATCTGTTTCCAGCAGGGCACACTGAGCCTTTGTTTAATTCCTCTTCCTGTTGGGCAATGAGCGTTACATTTGCCCGTGCAGACACCTACAGCTAGTCTCTCATTGGTTCTCCCTATTCCTGTTCATCTTGCACAGAAATGGAAACCTGTGCCAAACAGGAGGTTAAAGGCACTGACTCTCCAAGCGGGGAGAGTGTTAGTAAAGCATCTGGAATGGTGAACCCGAGGACCAGGATACGAAAACTGAGATGCATTTTAAATCGTTTCCCAATCACACGGTGGACAATACTCTGGATTTCCCATGCATGTTTTAGCTAGAGGAAGAATGCCTTGAACCTGGAGAGTTGGGACCCATGGAATGGGTACCATGCAGTATGACTTCAAAGGGTCTGCATTTGCTCACCGAAACTCACCAATGCTATCAGCCTGAAGTGTCCAGCCTTATGTCTCAACCAGCTCTGGGTGTAGATGTGGTCAATCCCGGTTGCATCACATGCCCTTAGTGAATTAGTTAAGAATTGCTCTCTATTTCACTGTCTTTGTGTTTTGTTTTCGAAATTTATTTTGATAATGGGATTTATCGGATTTTCACTGCTGCGTTTCGGCCGCTGTACACACGCTTGATTCTCTTACGGAGACATATATATCCATGGGTTTTAAGATTCTTCCTAGTCAGGTATATTCCTAGGTGTTGAATATGTGGTGTTGGGTCCATTTCGTTGAGCAAGGAGTAGGTCATGTCTATTACATATTTGGCTTATGGAAAGTTATCTGTGCTAATTTCAGTCTCTGGTTTTATGCAGCACCCCAAGGCACCTTTCCCCATAAGCAAGCACTAGTTGGTTTTCTAAATTTGAGACCCTGTTCTTTTTTGTAATTCAGTTCATGTGTAGTCAAGTTTACATTCCGTGTATTAGTGATATCTTATGATGTTTCTTTTTCTGTGTGACGTAGTTCACGTAGAATCACCGTACCTGCATCCACTCACTATGCCGCTACGGGCCTGATGACACAGATTTCATTGCTGAGTGATATTGCATTGTACGTACGTGCCACAACTTCTTTATCCATTTTTTGCTTTCTGGGATATTTACCTGATACTGTAGACGAGCTTCTTGTGAACACAGCCGTCCCAAATATTGGGGTGGCTGTCTGTTTTTGATTTTAATTTCCGTAAGCTATAGGACCATAAGTGGAAGTGCCATAGGCTGTGTTGCTTTGTTTCTTACGTGTTTCAGGAAACACCATACACTTCTCCAGGGTGGCTGCTGGCAATTTACATCCTGCCAATCAGCATAACAAGGCTCCCTGTTCTCCATATCCTGTCCAACCTTTCTGGATTTTACACTTTTTTCAGATGGCCCTTTTGCCCGGGGGGGGCAGTGAGATTTCATTGTAGTGCAGATATCCTTTACAGGCTTGCTTGGTTGGCCAAAAAGGGCGTATGCGTTTTTTCCTGAATATATTCAGGAAAAAACGCATACGCCCTTTTTGGCCAAGTGCATCATTGTCGACGTTGTGCCTCTTTTCCTATGCTTTCAGGGCAATTCCAGTCTACCCCCTGCAATCGTTTTCCTGAAATTCTGCCCCGCTTTGAAGTCCCCTTCGGAGGCTTACTTCAATATATTTTTGGAGGATAGCTGTCATTTATAACTCTGCAGGTTTGTGAAGTACAGTGCCCCTGAGCTCCTTTCTTCAACTCGCTTTCTTGTGAGCTGGGCAGAAAACCGCAGGATTGCTTCAGGCCCTAATCTGTTTCCAGCAGGGCACACTGAGCCTTTGTTTAATTCCTCTTCCTGTTGGGCAATGAGCGTTACATTTGCCCGTGCAGACACCTACAGCTAGTCTCTCACTGGTTCTCCCTATTCCTGTTCATCTTGCACAGAAATGGCAAGCTGTGCCAAACAGGAGGTTAAAGGCACTGACTCTCCAAGCGGGGAGAGTGTTAGTAAAGCATCTGGAATGGTGAACCCGAGGACCAGGATACGAAAACTGAGATGCATTTTAAATCGTTTCCCAATCACACGGTGGATGATACTCTGGGTTTCCCATGCATGTTTTAGCTGGAGGAAGAATCCCTTGAACCTGGAGAGTTGGGACCCATGGAATGGGTACCATGCAGTATGACTTCAAAGGGTCTGCATTTGCTCACCGAAACTCACCAATGCTAGCAGCCTGAAGTGTCCAGCCTTATGACTCAACCAGCTGTGTGTGTAGATGTGGTCAATCCCGGTTGCATCACATGCCCTGAGTGAATTATTTAAGAATTGCTCTCTATTTCACTGTCTTTGTGTTTTGTTTTCGAAATTTATTTTGATAATGGGATTTATCGGATTTTCACTGCTGCATTTCCGCCGCTGTACACACGCTTGATTCTCTTACGGAGACATATATATCCATGGGTTTTAAGATTCTTCCTAGTCAGGTATATTCCTAGGCGTTGAATATGTGGTGTTGAGTCCATTTCGTTGAGCAAGGAGTAGGTCTTCTCTATTACATATTTGGCTTATGGAATGTTATCTGTGCTAATTTCAGTCTCTGGTTTTATGCAGCACCCCAACGCACCTTTCCCCATAAGCAAGCACTAGTTGGTTTTCTAAATTTGAGACCGTGTTCTGTTTTGTAATTCAGTTCATGTGTAGTCAAGTTTACATTCCGTGTATTAGTGATATCTTATGATGTTTCTTTTTCTGTGTGACGTAGTTCACGTAGAATCACCGTACCTGCATCCACTTACTATCCCGCTACGGGCCTGATGACACAGATTTCATTGCTGAGTGATATTGCATTGCACGTACGTGCCACAACTTCTTTATCCATTTTTTGCTTTCTGGGATATTTACCTGATACTGTAGACGAGCTTCTTGTGAACACAGCCGTCCCAAATATTGGGGTGGCTGTCTGTTTTTGATTTTAATTTCCGTAAGCTATAGGACCATAAGTGGGAGTGCCATAGGCTGTGTTGCTTTGTTTCTTACGTGTTTCAGGAAACACCATACACTTCTCCAGGGTGGCTGCTGGCAATTTACATCCTGCCAATCAGCATAACAAGGCTCCCTGTTCTCCATATCCTGTCCTACCTTTCTGGATTTTACACTTTTTTCAGATGGCCCTTTTGCCCGGGGGGCAGTGAGACTTCATTGTAGTGCAGATTTCCTTTACAGGCTTGCTTGGTTGGCCAAAAAGGGCGTATGCGTGTTTTCCTGAATATATTCAGGAAAAAACGCATACGCCCTTTTTGGCCAAGTGCATCATTTTCGACGTTCTGCCTCTTTTCCTATGCTTTCAGGGCAATTCCAGTCTACCCCCAGCAATCGTTTTCCTGAAATTCTGCCCCGCTTTCAAGTCCCCTTCGCAGGCTTACTTCAATATATTTTTGGAGGATAGCTGTCATTTATAACTCTGCAGGATTGTGAATTACAGTGTCCCTGAGCTCCTTTCTTCAACTCGCTTTCTTGTGAGCTGGGCACAAAACCGCAGGATTGCTTCAGGCCCTAATCTGTTTCCAGCAGGGCACACTGAGCCTTTGTTAATTCCTCTTCCTGGTGGGCAATGAGCGTTACATTTGCCCGTGCAGACACCTGCAGCTAGTCTCTCATTGGTTCTCCCTATTCCTGTTCATCTTGCAGAGAAATTGCAAGCTGTGCCAAAGAGGAGGTTAAAGGCACTGACTCTCCAAGCGGGGAGAGTGTTAGTAAAGCATCTGGAATGGTGAACCCGAGGACCAGGATACGAAAACTGAGATGCATTTTAAATCGTTTCCCAATCACACGGTGGACAATACTCTGGGTTTCCCATGCATATTTTAGCTGGAGGAAGAATGCCTTGAACCTGGAGAGTTGGGACCCATGGAACGGGTACCATGCAGTATGACTTCAAAGGGTCTGCATTTGCTCACCGAAACTCACCAATGCTATCAGCCTGAAGTGTCCAGCCTTATGTCTCAACCAGCTCTGGGTGTAGATGTGGTCAATCCCGGTTGCATCACATGCCCTGAGTGAATTAGTTAAGAATTGCTCTCTATTTCACTGTCTTTGTGTTTTGTTTTCGAAATTTATTTTGATAATGGGATTTATCGGATTTTCACTGCTGCATTTCGGCCGCTGTACACACGCTTGATTCTCTTACGGAGACATATATATCCATGGGTTTTAAGATTCTTCCTAGTCAGGTATATTCCTAGGCATTGAATATGTGGTGTTGGGTCCATTTCGTTGAGCAAGGAGTAGGTCTCGTCTATTACATATTTGGCTTATGGAAAGTTATCTGTGCTAATTTCAGTCTCTGGTTTTATGCAGCACCCCAAGGCTCCTTTCCCCATAAGCAAGCACTAGTTGGTTTTCTAAATTTGAGACCCTGTTCTGTTTTGTAATTCAGTTCATGTGTAGTCAAGTTTACATTCCGTGTATTAGTGATATCTTATGATGTTTCTTTTTCTGTGTGACGTAGTTCACGTAGAATCACCGTACCTGCATCCACTCACTATGCCGCTACGGGCCTGATGACACAGATTTCATTGCTGAGTGATATTGCATTGTACGTACGTGCCACAACTTCTTTATCCATTTTTTGCTTTCTGGGATATTTACCTGATACTGTAGACGAGCTTCTTGTGAACACAGCCGTCCCAAATATTGGGGTGGCTGTCTGTTTTTGATTTTAATTTCCGTAAGCTATAGGACCATAAGTGGAAGTGCCATAGGCTGTGTTGCTTTGTTTCTTACGTGTTTCAGGAAACACCATACACTTCTCCAGGGTGGCTGCCGGCAATTTACATCCTGCCAATCAGCATAACAAGGCTCCCTGTTCTCCATATCCTGTCCTACATTTCTGGATTTTACACTTTTTTCAGATGACCCTTTTGCCCGGGGTGGGGGGAGTGAGACTTCATTGTAGTGCAGATTTCCTTTACAGGCTTGCTTGGTTGGCCAAAAAGGGCGTATGCGTTTTTTCCTGAATATATTCAGGAAAAAACGCATACGACCTTTTTGGCCAAGTGCATCATTGTCGACGTTCTGCCTCTTTTCCTATGCTTTCAGGGCAATTCCAGTCTACCCCCTTCAATCGTTTTCCTGAAATTCTGCCCCGCTTTCAAGTCCCCTTCGCAGTCTTACTTCAATATAGTTTTGGAGGATAGCTGTCATTTATAACTCTGCAGGTTTGTGAATTACAGTGCCCCTGAGCTCCTTTCTTCAACTCGCTTTCTTGTGAGCTGGGCACAAAACCGCAGGATTGCTTCAGGCCCTAATCTGTTTCCGGCAGGGCATGCTAAGCCTTTGGTTAATTCCTCTTCCTGGTGGGCAATGAGCATTACATTTGCCCGTGCAGACACCTATAGCTAGTCTCTCATTGTTTCTCCCTATTCCTGTTCATCTTGCACAGAAATTGCAAGCTGTGCCAAACAGGAGGTTAAAGGCACTGACTCTCCAAGCAGGGAGAGTGTTAGTAAAGCATCTGGAATGGTGAACCCGAGGACCAGGGTACGAAAACTGAGATGCATTTTGAATCGTTTCCCAATCACACGGTGGACCATACTGTGGGTTTCCCATGCATGTTTTAGCTGGAGGAAGAATCCCTTGAACCTGAAGAGTTGGGACCCATGGAATAGGTACCATGCAGTATGACTTCAAAGGATCTGCATTTGCTCACCGAAACTCACAAATGCTATCAGCCTGTAGTGTCCAGCCTTATGTCTCAACCAGCTCTGGGTGTAGATGTGGTCAATCCCGGTTGCATCTCATGCCCTGAGTGAATTATTTAAGAATCGCTCTCTATTTCACTGTCTTTGTGTTTTGTTTTCGAAATTTATTTTGATAATGGGATTTATCGGATTTTCACTGCTGCGTTTCGGCCGCTGTACACATGCTGGATTCTCTTACGGAGACATATATATCCATGGGTTTTAAGATTCTTCCTAGTCAGGTATATTCCTAGGCGTTGAATATGTGGTGTTGGGTCCATTTCGTTGAGCAAGGAGTAGGTCTTGTCTATTACATATTTGGCTTATGGAAAGTTATCTGTGCTAATTTCAGTCTCTGGTTTTATGCAGCACCCCAACGCACCTTTCCCTATAAGCAAGCACTAGTTGGTTTTCTAAATTTGAGACCCTGTTCTGTTTTGTAATTCAGTTCATGTGTAGTCAAGTTTACATTCCGTGTATTAGTGATATCTTATGATGTTTCTTTTTCTGTGTGACGTAGTTCACGTAGAATCACCGTACCTGCATCCACTCACTATGCCGCTACGGGCCTGATGACACAGATTTCATTGCTGAGTGATATTGCATTGTACGTACGTGCCACAACTTCTTTATCCATTTTTTGCTTTCTGGGATATTTACCTGATACTGTAGACGAGCTTCTTGTGAACACAGCCGTCCCAAATATTGGGGTGGCTCTCTGTTTTTGATTTTAATTTCCCTAAGGAATAGGACCATAAGTGCAGTTGCCATAGGCTGTGTTGCTTTATTTCTTACGTGTTTCAGGAAACACCATACACTTCTCCAGGGTGGCTGCTGGCAATTTACATCCTGCCAATCAGCATAACAAGGCTCCCTCTTCTCCATATCCTGTCCTACCTTTCTGGATTTTACACTTTTTTCAGATGGCCCTTTTGCCCAGGGGGCAGTGAGACATCATTGTAGTAAAGATTTCCTTTACAGGCTTGCTTGGTTGGCCAAAAAGGGCGTATGCGTTTTTTCCTGAATATATTCAGGAAAAAACGCATACGCACTTTTTGGCCAAGTGCATCATTGTCGACGTTCTGCCTCTTTTCCTATGCTTTCAGGGCAATTCCAGTCTACCCCCTGCAATCGTTTTCCTGAAATTCTGCCCCGCTTTCAAGTCCCCTTTGCAGGCTTACTTCAATATATTTTTGGAGGATAGCTGTCATTTATAACTCTGCAGGTTTGTGAATTACAGTGCCCCTGAGCTCCTTTCTTCAACTCGCTTTCTTGTGAGCTGGGCACAAAACCGCAGGATTGCTTCAGGCCCTAATCTGTTTTCAGCAGGGCACGCTGAGCCTTTGTTTAATTCCTCTTCCTGGTCGGCAATGAGCGTTACATTTGACCGTGCAGACACCTACAGCTAGTCTCTCATTGGTTCTCCCTATTCCTGTTCATCTTGCACAGAAATTGCAAGCTGTGCCAAACAGGAGGTTAAAGGCACTGACTCTCCAAGCGGGGAGAGTGTTAGTAAAGCATCTGGAATGGTGAACCCGAGGACCAGGATACGAAAACTGAGATGCATTTTAAATCGTGTCCCAATCACACGGTGGACGATACTCTGGGTTTCCCATGCATGTTTTAACTGGAGGAAGAATGCCTTGAACCTGGAGAGTTGGGACCCATGGAATGGGTACCATGCAGTATGACTTCAAAGGGTCTGCATTTGCTCACCGAAACTCACCAATGCTATCAGCCTGAAGTGTCCAGCCTTATGTCTCAACCAGCTCTGGGTGTAGATGTGGTCAATCCCGGTTGCATCACATGCCCTGAGTGAATTAGTTAAGAATTGCTCTCTATTTCACTGTCTTTGTGTTTTGTTTTCGAAATTTATTTTGATAATGGGATTTATCGGATTTTCACTGCTGCGTTTCGGCCGCTGTACACACGCTTGATTCTCTTACGGAGACATATATATCCATGGGTTTTAAGATTCTTCCTAGTCAGATATATTCCTATGCGTTGAATATGTGGTGTTGAGTCCATTTCGTTGAGCAACGAGTAGGTCTTGTCTATTACATATTTGGCCTATGGAAAGTTATCTGTGCTAATTTCAGTCTCTGGTTTTATGCAGCACCCCAAGGCACCTTTCCCCATAAGCAAGCACTAGTTGGTTTTCTAAATTTGAGACCCTGTTCTGTTTTGTAATTCAGTTCATGTGTAGTCAAGTTTACATTCCGTGTATTAGTGATATCTTATGATGTTTCTTTTTCTGTGTGACGTAGTTCTCGTAGAATCACCGTACCTGCATCCACTCACTATGCCGCTACGGGCCTGATGACACAGATTTCATTGCTGAGTGATATTGCATTGTACGTACGTGCCACAACTTCTTTATCCATTTTTTGCTTTCTGGGATATTTACCTGATACTGTAGACGAGCTTCTTGTGAACACAGCCGTCCCAAATATTGGGGTGGCTGTCTGTTTTTGATTTTAATTTCCGTAAGCTATAGGACCATAAGTGGAAGTGCCATAGGCTGTGTTGCTTTGTTTCTTACGTGTTTCAGGAAACACCATACACTTCTCCAGGGTGGCTGCTGGCAATTTACATCCTGCCAATCAGCATAACAAGGCTCCCTGTTCTCCATATCCTGTCCAACCTTTCTGGATTTTACACTTTTTTCAGATGGCCCTTTTGCCCGGGTGGGCAGTGAGATTTCATTGTAGTGCAGATATCCTTTACAGGCTTGCTTGGTTGGCCAAAAAGGGCGTATGCGTTTTTTCCTGAATATATTCAGGAAAAAACGCATACGCCCTTTTTGGCCAAGTGCATCATTGTCGACGTTGTGCCTCTTTTCCTATGCTTTCAGGGCAATTCCAGTCTACCCCCAGCAATCGTTTTCCTGAAATTCTGCCCCGCTTTCAAGTCCCCTTCGCAGGCTTACTTCAATATATTTTTGGAGGATAGCTGTCATTTATAACTCTGCAGGTTTGTGAAGTAGAGTGCCCCTGAGCTCCTTTCTTCAACTCGCTTTCTTGTGAGCTGGGCAGAAAACCGCAGGATTGCTTCAGGCCCTAATCTGTTTCCAGCAGGGCACACTGAGCCTTTGTTTAATTCCTCTTCCTGTTGGGCAATGAGCGTTACATTTGCCCGTGCAGACACCTACAGCTAGTCTCTCATTGGTTCTCCCTATTCCTGTTCATCTTGCACAGAAATGGAAACCTGTGCCAAACAGGAGGTTAAAGGCACTGACTCTCCAAGCGGGGAGAGTGTTAGTAAAGCATCTGGAATGGTGAACCCGAGGACCAGGATACGAAAACTGAGATGCATTTTAAATCGTTTCCCAATCACACGGTGGACAATACTCTGGATTTCCCATGCATGTTTTAGCTAGAGGAAGAATGCCTTGAACCTGGAGAGTTGGGACCCATGGAATGGGTACCATGCAGTATGACTTCAAAGGGTCTGCATTTGCTCACCGAAACTCACCAATGCTATCAGCCTGAAGTGTCCAGCCTTATGTCTCAACCAGCTCTGGGTGTAGATGTGGTCAATCCCGGTTGCATCACATGCCCTTAGTGAATTAGTTAAGAATTGCTCTCTATTTCACTGTCTTTGTGTTTTGTTTTCGAAATTTATTTTGATAATGGGATTTATCGGATTTTCACTGCTGCGTTTCGGCCGCTGTACACACGCTTGATTCTCTTACGGAGACATATATATCCATGGGTTTTAAGATTCTTCCTAGTCAGGTATATTCCTAGGTGTTGAATATGTGGTGTTGGGTCCATTTCGTTGAGCAAGGAGTAGGTCATGTCTATTACATATTTGGCTTATGGAAAGTTATCTGTGCTAATTTCAGTCTCTGGTTTTATGCAGCACCCCAAGGCACCTTTCCCCATAAGCAAGCACTAGTTGGTTTTCTAAATTTGAGACCCTGTTCTTTTTTGTAATTCAGTTCATGTGTAGTCAAGTTTACATTCCGTGTATTAGTGATATCTTATGATGTTTCTTTTTCTGTGTGACGTAGTTCACGTAGAATCACCGTACCTGCATCCACTCACTATGCCGCTACGGGCCTGATGACACAGATTTCATTGCTGAGTGATATTGCATTGTACGTACGTGCCACAACTTCTTTATCCATTTTTTGCTTTCTGGGATATTTACCTGATACTGTAGACGAGCTTCTTGTGAACACAGCCGTCCCAAATATTGGGGTGGCTGTCTGTTTTTGATTTTAATTTCCGTAAGCTATAGGACCATAAGTGGAAGTGCCATAGGCTGTGTTGCTTTGTTTCTTACGTGTTTCAGGAAACACCATACACTTCTCCAGGGTGGCTGCTGGCAATTTACATCCTGCCAATCAGCATAACAAGGCTCCCTGTTCTCCATATCCTGTCCAACCTTTCTGGATTTTACACTTTTTTCAGATGGCCCTTTTGCCCGGGGGGGCAGTGAGATTTCATTGTAGTGCAGATATCCTTTACAGGCTTGCTTGGTTGGCCAAAAAGGGCGTATGCGTTTTTTCCTGAATATATTCAGGAAAAAACGCATACGCCCTTTTTGGCCAAGTGCATCATTGTCGACGTTGTGCCTCTTTTCCTATGCTTTCAGGGCAATTCCAGTCTACCCCCTGCAATCGTTTTCCTGAAATTCTGCCCCGCTTTGAAGTCCCCTTCGGAGGCTTACTTCAATATATTTTTGGAGGATAGCTGTCATTTATAACTCTGCAGGTTTGTGAAGTACAGTGCCCCTGAGCTCCTTTCTTCAACTCGCTTTCTTGTGAGCTGGGCAGAAAACCGCAGGATTGCTTCAGGCCCTAATCTGTTTCCAGCAGGGCACACTGAGCCTTTGTTTAATTCCTCTTCCTGTTGGGCAATGAGCGTTACATTTGCCCGTGCAGACACCTACAGCTAGTCTCTCACTGGTTCTCCCTATTCCTGTTCATCTTGCACAGAAATGGCAAGCTGTGCCAAACAGGAGGTTAAAGGCACTGACTCTCCAAGCGGGGAGAGTGTTAGTAAAGCATCTGGAATGGTGAACCCGAGGACCAGGATACGAAAACTGAGATGCATTTTAAATCGTTTCCCAATCACACGGTGGATGATACTCTGGGTTTCCCATGCATGTTTTAGCTGGAGGAAGAATCCCTTGAACCTGGAGAGTTGGGACCCATGGAATGGGTACCATGCAGTATGACTTCAAAGGGTCTGCATTTGCTCACCGAAACTCACCAATGCTAGCAGCCTGAAGTGTCCAGCCTTATGACTCAACCAGCTGTGTGTGTAGATGTGGTCAATCCCGGTTGCATCACATGCCCTGAGTGAATTATTTAAGAATTGCTCTCTATTTCACTGTCTTTGTGTTTTGTTTTCGAAATTTATTTTGATAATGGGATTTATCGGATTTTCACTGCTGCATTTCCGCCGCTGTACACACGCTTGATTCTCTTACGGAGACATATATATCCATGGGTTTTAAGATTCTTCCTAGTCAGGTATATTCCTAGGCGTTGAATATGTGGTGTTGAGTCCATTTCGTTGAGCAAGGAGTAGGTCTTCTCTATTACATATTTGGCTTATGGAATGTTATCTGTGCTAATTTCAGTCTCTGGTTTTATGCAGCACCCCAACGCACCTTTCCCCATAAGCAAGCACTAGTTGGTTTTCTAAATTTGAGACCGTGTTCTGTTTTGTAATTCAGTTCATGTGTAGTCAAGTTTACATTCCGTGTATTAGTGATATCTTATGATGTTTCTTTTTCTGTGTGACGTAGTTCACGTAGAATCACCGTACCTGCATCCACTTACTATCCCGCTACGGGCCTGATGACACAGATTTCATTGCTGAGTGATATTGCATTGCACGTACGTGCCACAACTTCTTTATCCATTTTTTGCTTTCTGGGATATTTACCTGATACTGTAGACGAGCTTCTTGTGAACACAGCCGTCCCAAATATTGGGGTGGCTGTCTGTTTTTGATTTTAATTTCCGTAAGCTATAGGACCATAAGTGGAAGTGCCATAGGCTGTGTTGCTTTGTTTCTTACGTGTTTCAGGAAACACCATACACTTCTCCAGGGTGGCTGCTGGCAATTTACATCCTGCCAATCAGCATAACAAGGCTCCCTGTTCTCCATATCCTGTCCTACCTTTCTGGATTTTACACTTTTTTCAGATGGCCCTTTTGCCCGGGGGGCAGTGAGACTTCATTGTAGTGCAGATTTCCTTTACAGGCTTGCTTGGTTGGCCAAAAAGGGCGTATGCGTGTTTTCCTGAATATATTCAGGAAAAAACGCATACGCCCTTTTTGGCCAAGTGCATCATTTTCGACGTTCTGCCTCTTTTCCTATGCTTTCAGGGCAATTCCAGTCTACCCCCAGCAATCGTTTTCCTGAAATTCTGCCCCGCTTTCAAGTCCCCTTCGCAGGCTTACTTCAATATATTTTTGGAGGATAGCTGTCATTTATAACTCTGCAGGATTGTGAATTACAGTGTCCCTGAGCTCCTTTCTTCAACTCGCTTTCTTGTGAGCTGGGCACAAAACCGCAGGATTGCTTCAGGCCCTAATCTGTTTCCAGCAGGGCACACTGAGCCTTTGTTAATTCCTCTTCCTGGTGGGCAATGAGCGTTACATTTGCCCGTGCAGACACCTGCAGCTAGTCTCTCATTGGTTCTCCCTATTCCTGTTCATCTTGCAGAGAAATTGCAAGCTGTGCCAAAGAGGAGGTTAAAGGCACTGACTCTCCAAGCGGGGAGAGTGTTAGTAAAGCATCTGGAATGGTGAACCCGAGGACCAGGATACGAAAACTGAGATGCATTTTAAATCGTTTCCCAATCACACGGTGGACAATACTCTGGGTTTCCCATGCATATTTTAGCTGGAGGAAGAATGCCTTGAACCTGGAGAGTTGGGACCCATGGAACGGGTACCATGCAGTATGACTTCAAAGGGTCTGCATTTGCTCACCGAAACTCACCAATGCTATCAGCCTGAAGTGTCCAGCCTTATGTCTCAACCAGCTCTGGGTGTAGATGTGGTCAATCCCGGTTGCATCACATGCCCTGAGTGAATTAGTTAAGAATTGCTCTCTATTTCACTGTCTTTGTGTTTTGTTTTCGAAATTTATTTTGATAATGGGATTTATCGGATTTTCACTGCTGCATTTCGGCCGCTGTACACACGCTTGATTCTCTTACGGAGACATATATATCCATGGGTTTTAAGATTCTTCCTAGTCAGGTATATTCCTAGGCATTGAATATGTGGTGTTGGGTCCATTTCGTTGAGCAAGGAGTAGGTCTCGTCTATTACATATTTGGCTTATGGAAAGTTATCTGTGCTAATTTCAGTCTCTGGTTTTATGCAGCACCCCAAGGCTCCTTTCCCCATAAGCAAGCACTAGTTGGTTTTCTAAATTTGAGACCCTGTTCTGTTTTGTAATTCAGTTCATGTGTAGTCAAGTTTACATTCCGTGTATTAGTGATATCTTATGATGTTTCTTTTTCTGTGTGACGTAGTTCACGTAGAATCACCGTACCTGCATCCACTCACTATGCCGCTACGGGCCTGATGACACAGATTTCATTGCTGAGTGATATTGCATTGTACGTACGTGCCACAACTTCTTTATCCATTTTTTGCTTTCTGGGATATTTACCTGATACTGTAGACGAGCTTCTTGTGAACACAGCCGTCCCAAATATTGGGGTGGCTGTCTGTTTTTGATTTTAATTTCCGTAAGCTATAGGACCATAAGTGGAAGTGCCATAGGCTGTGTTGCTTTGTTTCTTACGTGTTTCAGGAAACACCATACACTTCTCCAGGGTGGCTGCCGGCAATTTACATCCTGCCAATCAGCATAACAAGGCTCCCTGTTCTCCATATCCTGTCCTACATTTCTGGATTTTACACTTTTTTCAGATGACCCTTTTGCCCGGGGGGGGGGGAGTGAGACTTCATTGTAGTGCAGATTTCCTTTACAGGCTTGCTTGGTTGGCCAAAAAGGGCGTATGCGTTTTTTCCTGAATATATTCAGGAAAAAACGCATACGCCCTTTTTGGCCAAGTGCATCATTGTCGACGTTCTGCCTCTTTTCCTATGCTTTCAGGGCAATTCCAGTCTACCCCCTTCAATCGTTTTCCTGAAATTCTGCCCCGCTTTCAAGTCCCCTTCGCAGTCTTACTTCAATATAGTTTTGGAGGATAGCTGTCATTTATAACTCTGCAGGTTTGTGAATTACAGTGCCCCTGAGCTCCTTTCTTCAACTCGCTTTCTTGTGAGCTGGGCACAAAACCGCAGGATTGCTTCAGGCCCTAATCTGTTTCCGGCAGGGCATGCTAAGCCTTTGGTTAATTCCTCTTCCTGGTGGGCAATGAGCGTTACATTTGCCCGTGCAGACACCTATAGCTAGTCTCTCATTGTTTCTCCCTATTCCTGTTCATCTTGCACAGAAATTGCAAGCTGTGCCAAACAGGAGGTTAAAGGCACTGACTCTCCAAGCAGGGAGAGTGTTAGTAAAGCATCTGGAATGGTGAACCCGAGGACCAGGGTACGAAAACTGAGATGCATTTTAAATCGTTTCCCAATCACACGGTGGACCATACTGTGGGTTTCCCATGCATGTTTTAGCTGGAGGAAGAATCCCTTGAACCTGAAGAGTTGGGACCCATGGAATAGGTACCATGCAGTATGACTTCAAAGGATCTGCAT